>NC_090268.1:236243401-236543401 GCF_040414725.1 Anabrus simplex | reverse complement strand
TCTATCCCCGAATTACAGTTAAAGATATATGAAGTTTTACAAAGACTGAAAGGAATTTACATGTTTCAAGAGATAGGTTACATATTAAAGGTTTCGGACCTGCCCCGCGGGTTAAACTGCTGAGCTAGCAAGGAAAAAAGATGTTAAACGGCCATTACCTTGTTGAAGATCTGCTGTCCGAAGGAAGAGGCGCTATGCGCCCCCTGCTACACGTCCATACACAAAGTTAGATGTAGAAGAAGTGGCGAAGAGCCGTGAAAATCAGCAGTTTTTAAACCCTCGGGGAAGTTTCGAGACCTTTCATGAATAATTAAGACACACCCACCGTCTTTTATTGGTTAACATCAGAAGTTACACACAAAATTGGAGAAGAAACACATGATTGGTAGGAAATTAATTACAGAAATTTTTGATTGGTTAAAATCAAAACCGGCAGAAAGAAAAGATTAATACTGCCAACCCACAAATGAAAGAACGAAATTTAGTAAAGAGAAAAACTTATGAATACAAAATGTCTTCAAATGAAGTTCCTTCACTTCGCACCAGGGTGCATGATCATAGTTTTTTTTAGTAGATACATCTATAAGAGAAGGTCCACGCTTCTTGATCAATAGAAAACACAACACTTTGAAATCCATGCAGTATTGACAACTTGGTAATCACAAAATTTTACCGTAGTGACATCTTCTGAGAAACTTATAAATTGGTCCAGTTTTTAAGGTTCAGATTTTCTCCAGTAGAGGAGGATTTATTGGCGCAATTTCCATTACACTTAAACTCTCCCCTCAGGCGTTTACGATGCTACAGTTTGTTCCGGCGTTATTTCAAGTTAATGGATCTACATCGCACTCGGATTTTTGCTGCCGGATCCTTCTCTGTTATTTTTGAATCTTCTCCAACTTCGCTTATTACTGCTTTCTTTCCTCCAGAGACCCTCTTAATTTTCCGAGTATTATAACTCTACATACCCCTCTTCCTCATTCTGAACGATATTTTCGCCCTGACACGAGGTAATTAACATTTCGTGGTCGGAAACGTATATTTATGCTCTACATTTTTTCTCAGAGTGAAACATATATATTCCGTTCGAATTTCGCGACTTTACTAGCCGAGGTGGACAGGAAAGTGCTAGGAGTGGGAAGGAAGCGGCCGTGGCCTTAATTAAGGTACAGCCCCAGCATTTGCCTGGTGTGAAAATGGGAAACCACGGAAAAACATTTTCAGGGCTGCCGACAGTGGGGTTCGAACCTACTATCTCCCGAATACTGGATACTGGCCGCACTTAAGCGATTGCAGCTATCGAGCTCGGTAAAAGATGTTTTGTGATATCGCCGTCGCATTTCTAGCGTAATGTTAAGAGCTTTGCAATTTAATACATTCTTGCTCACAACGTGTACACTACCTAACCTAGAACTCTGTATAAAGTGAAGTCTTCTCCGTACAGGCCATGAAAGCCCTGGTAGGGGTGGAAGGTAAAGGCTTCCACTATCCGTAACCTCGGCACTTGATAGGGTATAGTGGTTAGCTCTACACCCGGCTGCCTTTGCCTCCAGGAATTAACCTGGTACTCATTTTTGGTGTAGGCTGAGTGAATCTCAGGGCCATATGCACCTTCGGGAGTGGAAATCTCATTTCTTAAATTTTACGACTTCCTGACGGTGATTCGAAGCCACGTCCTTCCGGGCGAACCGAGCACGCCTTTACCGCCACGGCCAGACAGCCCCCTAGAATTCTGTATGCAATGTATAATTCCGTAGCGAAGCACGGGTATATCAGCTAGTCCTTCAATAAAATTCACTATGTAGATGGAGTCGGACGGATGCCTTCCTTTCTTGGATGTTCTAGTAAGAAAGAAACCGGACAGCTCCTTAGGACATACCGTCTATCGTAAGCCTACCCACACAAATCGCTATCTTCATGCAGATTCTCACCACCATACAGCACTACATCAAGGCTTTCTCATGATACTCGCCAAGAGGGCGGGACGAATTTGTGAGGAATCAAGTATCCATGTGGAGATGCATACGCTCCAAGTCGCGTTCAAGGGTAATGGTTACAGCGATTTGCAGATTCATATAGCCCTGCATCCCAAAGAAACGACCAACCGAATCTAACAGAAGAAAGAAGTGAATGGAACTGCCTACTTGCCTTACATTCACATCACATATCGAATTGCCAAGGCCCTCTGCAAATACAATATAAAAATCGTGTTTGGCACCGCCACTAAAATTGCTCACAGTCTGAGTAAAACCCAGGACAAATTTTCCCCACTTTTATTTCCTGGGGTATAAGAAATTTCCTGTACTTGCTGTAAGGTATACATCGGCCAAACATCCCGGTCCATTGGTACACGTATCGAGGAACATGAACGTAATATTCGTCTGAACCAACCAGACAAATTGGCAATAGCTGAGCTTCGTCGGGTCATGATGTCATGTTCCAAGATGCTCGACCTCTCACCCACAATAGACACTACAGGTCCAGGATTATACAGGAAGCTGTGGAAATACGTAGATATCCCAACAATTTCAACAGGGACACTGTCTATCAATTAAGTAATATCTGGTTGCCAGTCATTAAGAATTTACGTAGGTAGTTCCTTTCCAATCCTTTCACTTTTGTTATTCCGTCTCGGTGTTTTCCAAATTCGTACGTTCCTCACCGCCAGATGTTTCATTCCGGGCGTGTGTCAATATCATACACTTTGTGAACCCTTTAGACTGATTCTGAAGGCTCGGTCAACTTCCGCTTCGAAAGCTAGCGCTGTGCCAGGTCCGGAGAGTCATCTTTTGGCGAATGAATATACCATTTTCACTTCTATTATAACGTCTAAATTTAAAGGGTCATTGTTTAAGAAGCCTTTCTCGTGGACAGTCGAGATTTTCTTCTGCTTACGCAGAGTGTGCTAATCTATTAACGATATTGTGTTGTACCTCGTTACCCCAATTATCTCATTTGCATATACAGTTATTAACACTCAGCTAAATATTGAAACATCACGAACATACTGGCACTGCTTCTGGATATACAGAGTTTATTTAACACTAGCTGTTACCTACGGCTTCGCTCACGAGGATTTGGTAAGTTGATAAAATTTAATTGTTCCTCGGTACTGCACTAAGACATTATCTGTAAATCCCTGAAGTATAAAAACTCACCGAAAAATTGCATTTCATTTACCCCAGAACTTCTTTGTAAATCACGTTTTCGGCATTGTATTTTGGGGCTAAGGTGACCAGGCTACTGGCAGAGCTAAATCTGGAATCTGCGACATGGAACGTTACATATGAGAAGCAGGCCTCTTTTAAGTCGGAAAATAAAGTGTTTCTTTATTTCTAAAGGAGATTACAAACACCGATTTTCACGTCTGTAACATCTAAGATATATCCTCATAAAGAGAATTCAATCCTTCTTCACTTATTTCCGATCTCCAGCTTAAGTTAATTTTCCGCAAACAAAAAGTGCGTGTTTCTTTATTATTAAAGGAGATTAAATGTACCAATTTTCACGTCTGTAACTTGAGCCACACACCCTCCCATCTCGGAAACAGTCCCAGGAAAAATAAATACCGTGAGAGATTTGAGGCGTAGATCGCGACTAGGAAACGACAAAGGAAACAGGAAAGTAGCCTTATTACCAATTAAAAATAGTAAGAGACTAATTCTACAAGTAATAACATTCAAGTAGGCTACACGTAATGAGGGGTAATTAATATCGTAAAATAAAGGTATAAGGAAAGAATAAAAGAAATCAATTAAAAGGATAAGAACGGGTACATGAGTAGACTTGGTCCAGTTGATGGCATAACATTGTTATGTGAGCATGACGTTATCAAACCGCAAGATAAAATTAAACTTTCAGCGAGCTCACTCAGTTAAATACATCATTATTGAATATGCCAGTATTAATGTTAGTGCCAATGATCAAACAGATCGTTCTTTCCACGAGTTTAATATCGTATCATCTTTCACACACATCGTTACAATTCCACCCTCATACCAACAATCACCATAGATCGTCAAACTCCCACGCATTAAGGAGAAAAAACCCCGAGCAGGAACAATAAAGTATGTAAGATATGAGCATGGCACAAAGAGAAACATATAAATAAATTATAAATAACCAAAGGGAAAATCCCAGGCATTTGCATAGCTAAATATAAGAAACATAAACATGGCGGCCCAATGGGTAAGCGAGTGGCCAAGACAGGTGCGAAGGCAAAAGAAATAGCACCGTACGAAAATGCAAAAATAAGATACAGGAACAAGATTAAAACGTAGATTTAGCTGACCGATACGTCATTCTTTCACTCCCCTCACATACCAAAATACGTGCACACTTTCAGACACAGCCTGGATCAGCAACCAATATGAGCACCAGCGCCAGTTAAAGGGCGAACTCAATTTCATATAGCATGACTACAAGGTCACAAACGAGGTCTCATTAATATCAGAAGTCGCGTGCACAGTACAAAGGAATTTAGCTGTGGGATCAGAGAAATCCCGTAGTCATGCACAAACCCATCAGGGTTCACACTTCGTACAACACGAGTGGAAGCTCGCGTCGACACGAAGGGTGAACAGTCATTAGATGGCGAATTACATTAGAATGCAGTGCACATGAAAAGAAGTAATATGAGACCCAAGTATCAACACATCATAATCACAATAACCACAAGAAAACACGCAGCCCATTCACACTGCGGAGCGAAAGACGCATATCAATCAGCTATGAATAATAGAACAAATATTACGAAAGAACAGTCGAACAAGTAATAATATGAAAGAATTACCATACCTGGAATATATTAACCAGCAAGGTAACAAGAAGGATGGTAGTATAGGCTAAATATGAATCGTTTAAACACCCTTCTGTAAGTCAAAAACGCTACTCCGATCTGCGTGGGGTCCATTTTTGTTCTTCTCTCTAAACCAAAAGACCGACCATCCGTGTTCACCATCGAGAGAGCAGCCCTCTCTAGTACAATCATGGAAATAGTTAAGTAATTCAAGGTGAGGCCAGAAGAGGCCATTAGCAATAAGAGAATAGTTACATTTATGAATTTGCCAAGCTGACAATGCTCAAACTGTAATGGTTATGAGATATACTGTAGATATGCTAATTTAAAAATCTGCCCCACTCCTTGGCTGAGTGGTCAGCTTTGAGGCCTTCGGTTCACAGGGGTTCGGGTTCGATTCCGGGTGGGTTGGGGATTTTAATCGCGTGTGATTAATTCATCTCGCTCGGGGACAGGTTGTTTGTGTTTGTCCCAACACTCTCCCCTTCATATTCACTCAACACGCTACATTACCAACCGCAAGAGGAACACGGAATAGTAATTACATCCCTCCACACGGGTTGGCGTCAGAAAGAGCATCCAACCGTAAAACAGGGTCAAAGCCACAGGTGCGATATAGCGCACCCGCGACCCGCAGGTATGGGAAAAGCGGTAGAAGAAGAAGATACTCAGTTTAAAAATTCACCGGCAATTCGCCCGCTTTTCTAAATTATTTCACGCCTTAAGTGAATTTTCCAACAAAACTCTGTTCATTTGTTTTTAGAGGAGATTCCATGTACCAGTTTTAAAGTCTGTAACATCTTAAGTTTCTGCGGTATATGTGACGTCATATAAAAGAATTCAACTCCTTCCTAACATCTTTTCACCACACCCCCCACCCTCACCCCTTAATTGGATTTTCTGAAAACAATTTATTTTTTATTTTTGAAGGAGATTCCAAATGCCAATTTTGATGCCTACAACATGTTAGGTTTTGTGGTATATTGGAGATAATCTCGCTGCTGTAAGCAAACTGGAGCTGATGTTGCCATGGTTACGGCATTTCACGTCTTTATCCGATTCCTAGAAAATTACAGTCAGTATTCAAAATGCAGCAAAGGAGATCCCATTGAAGAAAACTAATAAGAGGAGCCGATTTTCACTTAATACCATGCAGCTCATTAAAGACAGGAAGACAATGGACAGGGATACAGCAGAATACAAAAATCTTAACAAGACCATTCGCAAGGAAATAAGGAAAGATCTAAGGAAATTTAATAATAACATGATCATGCAAACAATTGAAGAAAATAAAAACATGAAGATTTTAAAGAACAACATGTCTACATGAAGACCAAAAATTACAAAACTTAAGAACCAAAATGGAGAAATAGTCACAGATAGGCAAAACATTACTGAAGTTATTACAGATTTCTACTACAAGCTGTATACATCAACCATTAATAAACCATCCAGCGATGAACAACTAGCCCAGAATTATACACATGAAGTAACACCGGAAGTAACCACTGCTGAGATTGAAAATGCACTTAAACAACTAAGGAATAAAAAATCCCCTGGGGAGGATAAAATAACGAATGAAATGCTAAAATTAGGTGGAAGAGATCTGCTAGAAGCCATGAGAATACTCATCAACAAGTGTATTAACTCTGGAAGAATACCAGAAAATTGGAAAAATGCTGAAGTGATACTTCTCTTCAAGAAAGGTGATAAGGAAAATTTAGAGAACTATCGTCCTGTGAGTTTGTTATCACACCTTTACAAGCTCCTGACTAAAATTGTAACCAACCGCCTCACAAGAGAACTGGATTTTTATCAACCTGCCGAGCAAGCGGGATTTCGTAAAGGTTTCTCAACTGTTGAACACATCCAGACTATTCGTCTTCTTCTTGAGAAAACCACTGAGTACAACATCAAGATTCATCTGGCCTTCATTGATTATAAAAAAGCTTTTGACTCAGTGGAGATTTGGGCAATCATGAAGGCACTTCAAAATGCCATGATAAACTCAAGGTATATAAAGCTTCTGGAAAACATTTATGATCAAGCAACAATGGTAGTCAGAGTGGACGAAGACCTCATCACCAATAAAATCTCAGTTGGCAAAGGAGTTCGACAAGGTGACACAATTTCTCCGAAGCTGTTTACCCTTGCCTTGGAAGATGTATTCAAAACTCTTCATTGGGATAATAAAGGAATACAAATCAACGGGGTATATTTGAACCACCTGCGTTTTGCCGATGACATTGTGCTCATAAGTGAAAATATAGATGAGCTAGAAAGCATGATCCAAGAATTAAAAACTGCTTCTGCTAAGATTATTTGGAAATGAACATTAATAAAACGAAAATACTAAGCCCAGAGAGTCGACCACTTAAAATGGGAAACCAATATATAGAAGCTGTCGATGAGTACATCTATCTTGGACACAAGATAAAACTTGGAAAAGACAACCAACGTGCAGAAATTCCTCGCAGAATAGGTATGAGTTGGACTGCATTCCGAAAACTAAGATTCATCCTCACCAACAAGGATGTTCCAATTAACCTGAAGACCAAGGTTTATAATACGTGCGTGCTGCCAGTTACAACTTACGGTCTGGAAACGATGACTCTGACGAAGGAAAGCGCTCGCAAGCTTCAGCGAACACAACGAGCTATGGAGCGACAGATGCTAGGGATCAGCCTTAGGGATAAGATCCGTTCAGAGGACATCAGGAGAAGAACTAAAGTAACAGACATCCTAGAGAGAGTAGCAAGACTAAAATGGCAATGGGTAGGACACGTAGCTCGACAAGACTACAACAGGTGGACCTCTAGGATTGTTCACTGGAGACCACGGGGACACAAGAGAGGCATTGGAAGACCCCAGAAGAGATGGCTCGACGACGTAAAGCTGTTGGCTGGAACACGCTGGTTCCAAGTGGCTCAAGACCGAAGACGATGGAAACATATGGAAGAGGCCTATATCCAGCAGTGGATTGAATAGGCTAGAAAAGAAGAAGAAGAAGAAGAGCAGGGGCAGTATGGTGCCAATATCTCAATAACGGTTGGTTTTAGGGTCTTTAAACATGGTTTACGGACCCGTAGGGCTGACCGAGTGTTGTTCCTTGCGTCAAGGGGCTCAAAATGAGCTTTGTCTCGTCCTTGTACGACAAATTCGATATTTCGACTATACTAGCCTAGTATTTTATATGTCGCTGCATCACCATCCCCCTCGAATTATTATGAAAATATAGCCTATAACTAATTCACGGCACTCCTACGTGTAAGGCAAGTTACTCACTGCTTTTACGTGTTCGGCTGATGCTGCAGATTTATTTATTATTATCAAGTAAGCCGCTATTTCTCTTTTCAAGCTCTCTTTTCGAATCTATTGTCGTGACTTTAACTGCGCTTGTACGGCACTTCACTTTATCTGATTAACCGTGCTTTAATTATGTCATGTACACATTTACCTATACATAAATAAAAGTCGCCAAGCTGCCACACGGTTCATTGTAAGCGAATAACACCTGCTTCACACACTTGGTGATTACAACACGATACGTAATCTCACAATAAATGAACAATTTGCAATTCGTGGCGCATGAATATTTAATTAAGACGGTAATTTACACCTTATTTCACATGTAATTTGGTACATACACTTGCACCGCACAGTACAGTGAACATATTGCATAACCGCACTGAACGTAAGACTGACCGTACATCAGAACGATCGGAAAATACAGAAAATAATGACTATCTAGCTCTGGTAGCAATTTCTTTTATACATGAAGAGGGCTAGGGTAGGTGGAGGGGGTTAAACAGGCTTTCTTTTTACACATCGGTCCACTAATACCCATTTCTCGAAGCTGATCGATGTATCAAAAGATAGCTCCAATTTTATACATTCCACTGATCGGATCTCATCCGGATCGGATCGTAGGTTTAATCAGATTCTTCAAAGCGTCATCTGGTATTTTTTCGGTAAATGACACGGCCTTGGAAAAATCCAGCTTAGGCGCGCACAGCCAGACTCATGATGTATTTTCGTAATTAGCCGCACCCTTATACACCGCGTAATTGATAATATGTTAAGTAATTGGAATACATCTTGATGACATAATTAAACATAAAATTCCCTGATTCTGAGGAGTTATTACTTGTAAATATCCGTTGCGTATTTCAGAATCCATGTTATTATTATTATTATTATTATTATTATTATTATTATTATTATTATTATTATTATTATTATTATTATTATTATTATTATTATTATACCGGGCGGTACACCTCCGCGCCGCTAATTCAAACTGCGCCAGTTGAAACTCCTCTACTGGAGGAAGCCTGAACTTTAACTACAGTGCTAATTCTCTAGTTTCTCAGAAGATGTCCATACTTGTAAATTTTGAAGTGTTCTGAACTGTGTCGTTTTCGATGTATTTTTGTTTTGCCTGTAGTAAGAAGTGTGAACATTCTCTTCTAGATGGCACTACTGAAGGACTACAATGGTGCATCCTAGTGCGAAGTGAAAGAACTGTTTTTTTTTTTTGGAGAAATTTTGTGTTCAAAAGTTTGTTCTTTGTTAAATTTCTTTCAGTCATTGTTTATGTTGGCTGCATAACCCTGCTCTTTCCCCTTGTTTTGAATTTACCAATCCCGAATTTCTCTAATTAATTTTCCACCAATAATGTGTTTCTTCTTCATCTGGTGTAGGGGTTTTCGTTGTTAGCCAATAAAATGATTGTGGGCGGGTGTTATCATTCCTGAAAGGTCTCGAATGTTCCGCGAGGGTATATAAACTGCTGATTTTCGGGTCTCTGCGCCACTTCAGTAACACCTATCGTTGTGTAAATTATGTAGCAGGGGGCGGGAAGCGCCTCTTTCTTCGGGCAGCAGTTCAGTCACCAGGTAATGGCCGTCTTATAACATATTTTCTTGCCAGCTCAGCAGTTTAACCCTGGGGGGGGGGGGTTCGAAACCTTCTACCATGTAACTTTCCTCTAAAATGTAAAAGACTCTTGATTTAAATTCTGCCTCTGTAACTACAAATTGGGATAGAGAGTGCCTAACCCTCTCGAGCTCCCTTTCATATTGTTTTCAGGTGACTACGTTTTCTCAACCATTTTTCTTCGTTTCGTAATGTAATAGTTTTCCTATCGTGTCACCTCTTTAGTATGGGATTAGCCCTTGCATAACCGGCTTAAGGCCAAATTAGGTTTTAATTAAGTATATTCGGAGTGCCAGTTACGCCTCCACTCAAGTTTGTATTTTGGGGCCTTGTAATTTTCCTGTTTATTTACTAAATCGGCCTCAGTAGGTTGGGTATTTTTACCCCTGTGTTTATGTCCTTAGAGGACAGCTTGAAGGTGGAATTTGGTGTGGCCTTTGATAGGCTGGAACCTTGAGAGCGGGTTGCTCTTCCTAAAAAACTTGTTTCTGTGTGCCTCGAGGAGGCTTTTACTATGTAATTGGGAGCAAGTGCTCTTGAGCATGATTGGGGTCTTCTGCCCCTTGGTCAAATCTTCTATACGAGTAATGTTGGGCCTATTGCTCAAGAATTGTGTGTCTGGCTCTCGGAGCCCAAATCCTGTAACACTGTAATTGTACATTCTCGATTTGTTGCTAGGCTACTGAGTACCTGTTATATTTGTTATTTCTTGATCTTGAAAAGAAAATATAACCTTGTTAAATTTTAAATTAACTTTAATTTCGTAGATTGAGACCTATTCATCCCAGCACCTTCTTTCACCTCTAACTACCACGGATAACTCCGTAACAATTATCATTATTATTATTATTATTATTATTATTATTATTATTATTATTATTATTATTATTATTATTATTATTATTACTATTATTATTATTATTAACAACTGCAGGTTCTCAGTTGGCGTCAGTGAATATGCAGGTAAATACACAGAGAATTATGTTTTCGTGGGTTAACACAACTAGCCCTCTGACAGTCACGTGGTGCTGGCTTACTCTCACTCACTCCCACAAGAGAGAGATTTCCAAGTGCGGGCTGGAGCATGACCTGTTTTGGTAAGTGCGCGCAATGAGACTCTCGCCAGCGGCGAGTCGCTCGTGCCCCGTATAGTGCGAAATATGCTAGTTATGGCACTCATTATCACAGAATGACGCGGAAACGGCATATTAATGTCACATGGTATCACGACATGCTATTGACGGTGTCGTGAACGATCAAATCCCTCCCCTGCTTCGACTAAGAAAATGGCGAGCAGTGATTTTTCTTACCAATCCTACAGTGATTCAAAAATTTACGGTTGAGTTTTACGAACAATGTCCTTTTCCTGTGTGACCTCATATCTCTTCATACCCAAGTATTCCAGTGTCATTATATCGTCTTTCCGCGCATTGGAAACAGGCCTCTTCATCTGAAGTGTCATCATTTTATCTCTCAGCCTGATGATCTTGTTCCGTGAATATGCAGTTTATATCGTCTACTTCCTTGTCGGCTTCAGAATCGTCCGCAACGTCAAGTACGTCTTCGTCTTCTTCAGGGTCTTCTGCCTTTTCTTTCACCTCGTACAGCTTATTATCTATTCCTGATATTAATTAAACTAATGTGATGTATATACAAAATATGCAATTCTCTTTCTACTATATCGTTAGCTTACTAGTCAACTCTCAGCCTTTCGGATGTATTTGAAGGCCTGAGGTCTCTTTTTCTTATAGCTGCACCCCCTACAGTGTATTCAATAGCATGTGGATTAAGCCTGTTTTCGTGATCATATGTGCTGTGGATCTGAGTCTGGAGGCTCTGAGTTCCGCTACACTCTCCTGAGATGGCCATCTCCTGAATTCGCCTTTGCCATTTATTTACTCCATTCGTTAGATTTCTTAATTGCTCGACACATCTACGAGATTCGGCCTGACGCTCTCGCACCTGGCTATCCGAATTTCTCGGTCTTACCCATGACTGTCGATTGTCGTTCCTCCATCTAGAATATGGTCTTCGGTATCTATCACTTGATTTTATCTGGGCCGCTTCTCCTCTCCTAACGTCGCCGATACTCTTCATTTCGGGAAATCCATGCGTCTCGATATCGGTCTCTGGGCCTGTTCCATTTTGGAGGGTTCCTATCATCTTCCCTCTGTGATGGGTAGATTTCTATATATCCTTCGGTATTCGTCCCCTGAGTCCTTAATTTAGTTGACCCTTCTTCTCGTTTCACGTTTACCGTGTGGATCGCCTCCTGATGTCTTTGTCTATAGTGTCCGCTATTGGTGGTTTTGTCAAGCTGGCGTAGTATATGCTCAGCTTCAATGGCCGTCCTAACGTTTGCTGAAATGGGTATATTTTACTTTTGAAGGTAATTGTTTACCTATGGCCGAGATTAATTCTAGTTCTAATTGTGGGATGTCGAGTTCCTTCATTATCAAAATCTGATGGACGAAGTACTCACAAAATCTCGTCTGTCGGGTGGCAGAGTATCGCCTAGAATAAAGCTCTACACGCAGGCCTTGTTGTGTTTCAATCCCCCAGTATTTATCGAGGAATCGTCGCATGAACTCTTCATAACTGTCAGAACAGTATTTAAATGCCTTGAACCAAACAAGGTGTTGTTCGGCGAGATATTTCCCATCTACTCTGAGACGCTTGTCTATGGGTATATTATGGTCTATGAAGTATCGATCCATTTCAGAAAGGAATCCCTTCGGCGTCATATGTGTGTTGGATCCAAACTTCTTTGGTTCATCATGGGACATGCGTAGGAAGTGATAGAATGGCATCGAACTCATGTCCTGTGTAGTCGAAGTGTATCCTGGCGGAAGGCGATTCGGATTGGCCTCATTAATGTGTGACGTATCTTCCGTAATTTCTGGTTCAACGTTGTTTCCCTGAATATCCTGTTGATTCTTATCCTGTTTCGTTTGGATCGATGTCAATACCTCATCTCTTTGAGATTCTTAAATTTTGAAATTCTCAAATTCTTCCTGTAATTCCAAAATTAATTTTTTGTGTACATCAACCTTAATGCACGCTTTATGAGCCTTTAACTCATATTTCTCAATCTTATCTTCGAGATTCTGGATTTTTCTTTGGATATCCCGTTGCTTTCCCTCGGTGTGTGTATTCAATTCGTCTTTTACCTGGCTTATTCTCTGCCCAAAATACTCATTACATCGAATTTCGTTACTCTTTGTAGCCAGGGTCAGCTGTCTCTCAAGCTCTTGTATTTTCAATGACAACTCCTCGAATTGGATCCGTAGATTTCCGACATCTTCAGCTCCGGTGTTTACCTTCGCTTCCAGATTTTCAATTATGCGTTCATGAGCAAAAAAACTTGGCGTCTTCTTCCTAGATACGCTCATCTAAACGAATGTTTGTCTGCTCTAATTTTTCGATCGCAGATTCTATATGGTTATTTACGTCACTAATACTTGAAGTGAAATGCACTTTTAATTCTGCGTCTTGGGCCTTATACAACGCATGATATCTCTCTAAACGCTCAGTGAGTTGCCCTACTTGTTTCGTGTGTTCATTTAAACACTCATCTAGTTTGTTAAGTTGATCTCTGGCTTCTGCGCTTGCCTGTTCCTGCTTCTCAAAACGTTCGTCAAACTTTTAAATCCGCACCTGTTTGTCCGCCATCATCTTGGCTAACATCTCTCTCAACTCTTCCATATCCGTTCACTGATAATATTTGAGATCGCGCACCCTCCGAGTCGGACTGATCACAATTACCTTAATCTCAATGATTTATTTCCCTAAATTTAGGTAGGCGTGTTTTTAATTGAAAGTCACATTAAACCAAGATCATCCTCACAACAACTGCGTCACGCCTCCTAGTAATTAACCGTGATTTTCTCAGTACTCTTATAACTTATTCAACAATAATATCCAGAATTATTATTTTAACTTTAATTTAGCCTTTCACAAATAAAAATTAACCGAACTCGTGACCTAAAATGGGCTCGATAATTTATATATATATATATATATATATATATATATATATGTACCGGAACTCTGGTATATTCAATAAACATTGGATGCTCTCAGCTTCGAGATTAGTAAGGTGCTTTAGCAGACAATTACTTGTCTACGAGCTGACAACATTTAACTGTTCATCATGAAAGTAGTGGGATGAGGCTTCCCCTCTTAACAGCGATATCTTGGTCATTAACAATTGGACGTGTATCCTAAACTACCAAGTCTTGCTACAATTGCATCACCTTGAGCATAGACCCGTAACGAGTGGAATATGAAGAATTATTTCCAGTCATATTTTCCTCATACTGGGAAGATCATGTTATTGTTTCTCTGAAGTTCCACAACTCCATAATTTTATTGGGTCTGCTATAATAATTTTGAGTGAATATCGTGTAAATCTCCACTTAAACTGGTCACACCATCTTTCCTTTCTTCTGCCTATTCTATTAATAAAAAGTTAATTTAATTCTGTCCCTCATTTGAATACCATTACGTGTGATATAACTGTCTATGATCGTGACATAAGCACTCCATCCGACATATTAATTCGTTATAAATACTGGTTCTGATTTCATCTATCTCGTATTCCTCTTTCCTAAGAAAGTAATGTACGAAATAAATTCAGTATTTCAATTCATTAAGTTCTAGCCATACCTATTTGGTAATATTACTTTCTTGGGTGCTCCCATTTATAGTAGTGGTGTTCATACTTATGGCTAAACAACCTTGCCCACAAAGCAACACGCTCCACGCCACTGGGCGCCAACTTAGTGCACTTGTCCAGGGCCTCAGTGCATAGATAATAATAATAATTCGTAAGAGCTGTGATTGAATGGAATGTGTACGACGAGATCTTCGAAAAACAACCCAGAAATCGAAGTCCCATTACCCCCACTTCATGGTAACCACGACTAGTTTTAAGAGCAAATGGGCCGATGGTCTGTCCGTAAAAAATTGGCATTATATTAAACATTTATAAGTAGGGGGTTCTAAATATAAGAGGAATACAACGTCATTACTAAATTAAAAGAATACACACAATAATTTTATATGAAATTGTGCCTTAAAATTTAACCCTAAAAGGAAATATATTATGGATTCAAAACTTGATGACTCAATGTATATCCGCCCTTCCAGACTCTGCATTTTGCATCATTTAGCCCTATAACAGGCGCCCCCTTATTATCACTTAAGTTAATAACCCTTATTATTTAAAATACATATTCAACCCTATTTGAATATTACACTCTATAACAAGAAAACGACGCACCGGGAAGGCGTTGTCCGATTGTAAGAAAATTACGTATGAAAAGATATTCGGACCGAACATGCAAGTGATTGAAGTTTCGTGTCCAATAAATGAATAGCTGGAGCTCCCGCTCATCTGAACTGCGCATGCATCAGGTGTATATAAGGCGCGATTCTGAAGAGTATGCTCTAAGTAGCTGTTGCATTCGACTGTGCTATCTTAACGTCGGCTCTAAGAATGCCACGCCGAAGGATTCGTGCTCATTATGAGCAGATGTCAGAGCTTCAAGGAGGTCGTGCGATCGGACTGAAAGAAGCTGGTTGGTCGAATCGAGCTGTCGCTGGACATTTGAATCGAAATGATGCGGCGATCAGACGATGCTGGCATGCGTGGGTCAGCAACGGCAGGCATCAGCGTCAGGACGGCAGTGGTCGACCGAGGGCCACAACAGCACGGGCAGACAGAGCGATTGTCAGAACAGCTGTCACAGCACCGGAGTCGTCATCAACGATCCAGCGTGTGACCGCACACATGTGTCCACCATGACCGTCAACAGACGCCTGAGCGAGAGGAATTTGCGCTCGCGCCGCCCGTTACGCCGCTTACCACTCACGCCTGTTCACCGTCAAGCCAGACTACAGTGGTGCCGCGCTCGAGCAATGTGGAACTGCGCTGACTGGGGACATTTAGCCTTTAGTGACGAGTCCTGTTTCCAGCGGTGCCCTGACGAAAACCGCAGACATGATTGGAGACGTCCAGGCCAGCGTGGGAATCCTGCATTGAATATCGCACACCACACAGCCCCACAACAGGGGGTGATGGTCTGGGGTGCCATCTCCTTTGATAGCCGGACCACTCTGGTAGTCATTCCTGGCACACTGACAGCACAGCGGAATGTTGATGACATTCTACGGCCGGTTGTGCTACCGTTCTTTCAGCGAAATCCAGGCCTTACTTCCCAACAGGATAATGCCCGGCCGCACACGGCACATGTTGCTACGAACTGTCTTAGAGCTTGTCCTATCTTTTCTTGGCCAGTTCGTTCACCGGATCTCTCTCCCATAGAGCACATATTGGACGTCATGGGAAGGCGATTGCGAACATCCTGGAATATCGCCGATTTATCCCAACAGTTGGAGACCATTTGGCAGGAAATTCCACAGGACACTATCCTGGAACTTTATCAGTCTATGCCACGTCGAGTGACAGCTTGCATCCAGGCCAGGGGTGGACCAAAGCCTTATTGACGTCCTCACTTTGTAACGCTCTAACACTGCAATAAATCATTCGATTGTTCTGCACATTTGATCGCTTGTTTTTCTATGTCTGCTCCTCAAATACACCGATTTTTATCGCCATTGGACAATTCCATCCTGGTGCGTCGCGTTTTTATTTTTTGCTCTACAGTGTATTTACAATGATACAATTATCACACGAGCACGTTTCGCCGGCATACGAATAACTCTACTTAACGTGACAATTCAAAGAAAACGTTGTGTTCTGTGGGACAACAGATTAACTACACCACGAACCTACTACGCTGGCGTAGCAGGGGGGAGAGGTGATACTCCCATGTGGCGCGTCCCAGGTGGCGGATAGGGGGGTCCTAACCGGCTTGCCGGCGGACTTGAAGGAAATAAAATACCTCTCGCGGATCAAACACACAACCCCCTGTGGGTGGGGGACGCAGACGAAGAATACACCCACGGTATCCCCTGCCTGTCGTAAGAGGCGACTAAAAGGGGCGACCAGGGGATGATTTTCTTGGAACCATGAAACTACTTGTGATTAGTACCACCACGCGGAGAACACCAAGGGTCGCTTTTACTTGCGCGTAGTACCACTATATTAGGTACGAAATAGGTTTGTGATTAGTAGCACACAGGAGCACCGTGCGGTCGGCTTTTGCAGTACCTGTGATTAGTACCACCATATGAGCAAGGCCATGGGATGATAGCTACCATGGTTCTGCCTTGCCTATGATTAGTGCCCACTATATGAGAAACACCACGGGATAGCGGAAGGTCCCTGTGGTTAGTACTCTTATGTGATGAACACCATAGGGTTGCGTTGCCTGTAAATGGCGCCGCAATGTGAGAAAAACCGTAGGTCTGTATTATATGTCGAATTTCATAACCTGTAAATGGTACAATAAGGTGTGGTTTCCCAAATAAATAAATAAATAAATAAATAAATAAATAAATAAATAAATAAATAAATAAATAAATAAATAAATAAATAAATAAATAAATAAATAAATAAATAAATAAATACCGCGAGTCTCTGCTACTTTTGATTAGTACCGCAACATGACATGTACCATGGTTCTACTTTCTTAACGATAAGTACCGTTATGAGGGGCCGATACCTTGGATTTTGGACCCCCTTTAGACTGCAAGCATCCGCGATTCAGTATTATGCTCTAGCAGCAGTCACTTGGTCAGTAATCCTATTGTTTTTCCTTCAGTTTTTATGAATGTCAGGTATTGCAGGTGGCATCCACTGATTGTTTTAAATTAATATCCATCCATTCATTCTTCGTCCTCATGTTTTGATTTCTGGTCAGTGGAGAATTTTGGGCTTTTAATTTGTCATTCCATTTCGTCTCATTTCGTACCGTTAGGGGCCGATGACCTCGATGTTAGGCCCCTTTAAACAGCGAGCAGCAACATCATTGAATGTATTAAAGTGAGTGAGAATGTACTGGAAGGATCGGAGTGAGAAGGTACTCTAGAAGGCTGTGATGTGTACTGCTTGGTTTTATGTACCATCTGTGATTCGTCTGGCAGGAGTATGGTGATCTCAGAAACACAACAGTTTGCTGCTTGAGTACGTCTGTGGGTATTTATTTAAATCTTGAATATAAACTAGATACATACTGAAACACATCCTTATATCATTGAGGCAGTAATCCTAACCGGCAAAGAAGAAAGAAAACCGGTTTCACACCACGAATTCCATTTATCTCGAACGATTTATAATTTTGTTTCTAACGATTACAATTTCCAGTAATATAAGCTTATAGTATGACTATCAATAAGGCTCACAAGCAGAAAATCTGTTTGTGCTTGCGCCTGACAACAAGACATCAAATTTAGTGTATAATAATGTATTTTTATGATTACTTAGCACGGAAGATATTTATATACCTCGAAAGCAAAATAAAGTCACCTTCGTACAAGCCATGAAGGCTCTTGGAGGAGTGGAAGGTAAAGGCTTCCACCATTGTTAACCTCGGCACGTGATGGGGTAGAGTGGTTAGCTCTACGCCCGTATATACCTCGGAAACAGAATTAAAATGAAAGAAGAAATTTTATAAGTGTGGTCTTTTAAGGCACGTCTTCTGTATTATGTATACAAAACCGCACGCTTATGCAAAAAAGGGACCCAGCGAAGCGGTTGTCTTCTGTTAGTGCTTCATCTAATCCACGAACCTGCTACGCAGGCGCAGCAGGGGGAGAGGTAATACTCCCACGTGGTGCGTCCCAGGTGGCGGATAGGGGAGTCCTAACCAGCTTGCCGGCGGACTTGAGGGAAATAAAATACCTCTCGCGGACCAAACACACTACCCCCTGCGGGTGGGGGACGCACGTGTAGAATACACCCGCGGTATCCCCTGCTTGTCGGAAGAGACGACTACAAGGGGCAACCAAGGGATGATTGAATTAGCACCATGAAACTACTCTTGAGACGTACCATCATGCGGGGAACACTATGGGTTGCATGTACTCGCGAGTTGTATCACTAAATTGGTACGAAATAGGTTTGTGATTAGTTGCAGTAAAAAGCCTGGCCTGGTGAATTCCAGTACCCGTGCGTTGTACCCATGTGAGCAACACCGCGGGTCTGGGCGTAGTCTGTGAGTTGTACCGCTATATGAGCGGCACCGGGGGTCAGCGTTGCCTGTGTTTGGTACCCACTATGTGAGGAACACCACGGGAATACCGGCGCCCGTGACTAGTACACCTAGGTGAGGAACCTTACCGGTTTGCGTTGGCTATTAGTGGCGCCATTGTGTGAGAAACACCATAGGTCTGCGTTCCCTGTACGAATTGCAATACTTGTGAATAGTACCATCTTGTGTGGACCACCGTGAGTCTTCGCTACTTTTGATCAGTATCCCAAAATGACAAATACCATGGTTCTGCTTTACTCGCGACATGTACCATTCTGTGGGGCTTTAGGCGTGAATTTAGCACCCCTTCAGACATCAAGCTTCATTGTGCTTTATAAATGGTCCCTTGGTCAGTAATACTCTAATTAACTGCCTTCTTTTTGAGTCTGATCCACTGTTTTTGTTTGTTTTTTGTTTTTTTTTTTGTTTTTTGTAGGGTTCATGTCCATCCATTCATTCTTCATGACATTTTTATTTTATTTTAGTCAGTGGATGAATTTGAATTTTTTGTTATTTCATTTCGTACCATTAGCGGCCGATGACCTCGATGTTAGTCTCCTTTAAACAACAAGCATCATCATCATCATCAGCTATTTGTTCAGGGCGTCGACCTATAGAGATCTATTGCCCCTACTTGCACCATGTGATATGAACCTGCGTGTAATTGGAATGTAGGAATTGGAGAGTGTTGAATGTGAGTAAAGGAACTTTAAGGACGACACAAACATCCAGTCCCCAGTCCAGGGATATTAATCATTTACAATTAAAACCCCTGACCCAGCCGGGAATCGAACCCAGGGCCCCTGGGTGACAGGCGGATGCGTTGCCCCCTACACCGCGGAGCCGGACATAGTCTAGTGATAAATGCGTCGCGAATGTATTAATTTGAAGCGCGTTTGCTGATACTGCTTTAAAATTACAATCTTTCACCAGTAGTTGTAAATATTCGTCTATAGATTCGTGTTGCTGTTGTCGTCTTGTAGCTAGGCAATGTCTAGCATAAATGTTATTCTTCGGTTTTACAAATGCCAGGCTGAGTGGCTGAGACGGTTGAGGCGCTGACCTTCTGAACCCAACTTGGCAGGTTCGATCCTCGCTCTGTCCGGTGTCATTTTATGGTGCTCAAATACGTCAGCCTCGTATCGGTAGATTTACTGGCTCGTAAAAGAAATTCTGCAGGACTAAATTCCAGCACTTCGGCGTCTCCAAAACTAGTTAGTGGGACGTAAAGCAAATAACATTATTATTATTATTATGATTATTATGATTATTATTATTATTATTATTATTATTATTATTATTATTATTATTATTATTATTATTATTATTATTATTATTGTACCAGGCGGTACACCTCCACACCGTGTATTTAAAAGTTGCGCCAGTTGAAATTCCTCTTCTGGAGGAAGTCTGAACTTTATCTACGGTCTTAATTTCCAAATTTCTCAGAAGATGTCACTACCTGGAAAATTTTGAGTTTGTGAACTGTGTCATTTTCGACGTACTTTTGTCTTGCTGGTATTAAGAAGTGTGAACTTTCTCTTCTAGAGGACACTACTGAAGATCAACAATAGTGCACCCTAGTGCGGAGTCAAAGAACTATTTTGTTGGAGAAAATTTAATTTCAGGAGTTTGTTCTTTGTTAAATTTCTTTATGTCGTTGTTTAAGTTGGCAATATTTACCCCTTTCTTCCCCTTGTTTTGAATGTATCCAATCACGAATTTTTTCAATTAATTTCTGACCAATCTGGTGTATCTTTCCCCAACTTGAATCTGTTGCGGGGTCCTACCCAATAAAATCTTTGTGGGAGGGTGTTTTCTTTCCCCTAACGCCTAGAACTTTCTGCGAGAGTATTTAAACTGCTGATTTTAGGGTCTCCGGGCCACTTCTGTTCCATCTTTCAGTGTATTAAGTACATAGCAGGAGGCGGGAAGCGCCTCTTTCCTCGGC
Source organism: Anabrus simplex (assembly GCF_040414725.1). Classification (NCBI taxonomy): domain Eukaryota; kingdom Metazoa; phylum Arthropoda; class Insecta; order Orthoptera; family Tettigoniidae; genus Anabrus; species Anabrus simplex. The sequence continues at coordinate 236,522,556 of NC_090268.1, read as the reverse complement.
AGCGGTCAACAATAAGGTAATGGCCGATTAATAAATTTTTTTTCTTTGCCAGCTCAGCAGTTTAACTTTCGGGGCAGGTTCTAAGCGTTCCCCTATGTAACATTTTCCTAAAATGTAACTACTCTTTTCTTCTATTCTCTTGTAAAGCTACATACTGGGATAGAGAGTGCTAACCCTCTCGAGCTCCCACTCATAATGTTTTGAGGTGAACTTATTTTTTCTCAACTTATTCTTCGATAACGTAAAACAAATTGTTCTTTTTTAAGTCACCTCTGTAGTATGGGATTAGCCCTTGCATCAGTGGCCTAAGAGCCAAAGTAGGTCTTAAAAACCAAGTGTACTAGGAGTGCAAGTTCGCCTCCTCTCAAATTGTTTTAGAGGTCATTTAATTAACCTGCTTTTCATTTAATAGACCTCAGTAGATTGGGTATTTTACCCCTGTGTTTATGTCCGTTGAGGACAACTTGAAGGTGGAGTTTGGTGTGGCCTGGGAGAGGCTTAAATTAAAGAGCGTGTGGCTCTTTTGGAAACGGAGTGTTGTGTGCCTCGAGGAGGCTTTTCTGTGTAATTTGGAGCAAGTGCTCCAGGGTTTGATTGGGGTCTTCTGCCCCTTTGTTAAAATTTGTATATCGGAAAGTTGGGCTAGTTGCTCAAGAATTGTCAACTCAGGGCTCGAAGCCCAAACTCTGTAACCCCTGTAATTGTACATTTCAAATGGTGTTTCGGCTACTAAGTACCTGTTCTTTGTTATTACTTAATCTTGAAAAGAAAATATAACCTTGTTAAATTTTACATTAACTTTGATTCCGTAGTTTGAGACCCATTCACGCCCGCACCTTCTTACACCTCTACCTACCACCAAAACACGGTAACAATTATTATTATTATTATTATTATTATTATTATTATTATTATTATTATTATTATTATTATTATTATTATTATTATTATTATTATTATTATTATTATTATTATTATGGGTTTTACAAATAAAGTTTCAAGTCCGGCAATGGCCGTAGTATAGCTGACACAATTACTAATAAAAGAATCAACTTTAGGAGAGATATAGTTTATAATAGTTGAAGCTTTATAGCTTCCGTCACTTATTCTCCCGAATTAGCTGTCAAGAAAGTAGTAAGGGTTTTCTTTCAGTAAGTCCATACCCACGAAGAAGTTTGTGATAAGGTGTCCAAATATAATCGTTCTGAAAGCAAACTTTTCTCCATATTCATTTCTTTTATCCGACGGGCTTATAGTCCAGTCAAGATGTACATCCGTGCTTGCAAAAGGTCCAGTCGTTCTGAATTTTTTATATGTTGTCAGGACCTAAACCAATAATAAAAAAACAGATTTGCATTTTCCAAAGTGCTGTGCGAGCGGCGGTGTACCCAAAAAACCATGAAATTTTCGGACTTTTTTCAGGTTTTGCTCAATACCTTAGTGAAGGAAGGGTCTGACTGGAATAGTCACTCTATGTGCTTTTAAAGCAAACTAAATTTTCTACAATTTGAGACCAGGGCGAGCTCTATGCAGCCATTGATTCCCAAGATACAGTTCTTTGAAAATAGGTCCTTTTTTCAAAAAAGTGAAATTTGTTTGAATTGGTCATTTATTTTGTGAAATATCTTCTAAAATATGTATCCCACCCCAAATATTACATAGAATGAAGTTGTAGTAAATTTAATTAGCTTTCATTTTAGACCAGATTGGTACCTGTAGGCCCAGTGGTTCTCTCAAAAACGGCAGATAACAAAAGACAGTCATAAGTGGGTTTTGGGGGAAATGCAAATAAACTGTTCTCACGTCTTTTTATGGTTTTATTTATCAAACAGTTAAAATTTATTTATTTATGTTTGCTATTGTTAGAAAAAATTTTGATGAAAAAAGAAAAAGATAATATACTTATCGGGAATTACGTCATCATCAAACATTGTTTTATATACTAAAATGCTTGTACAAACATCATGGTACCTACTACAAGGACAAGTTACATGTACACAAAAAAAGAAAACTAATATAAATCATGTAGGTATAGTGTTTTGGTTGCCAAATCATGCCTTTCTTTTTGTCTTAGATGGCCCTGGCATGTGCTCGCACGAAGACGGTGTCTCGATGGCTGTGATGGACGCTGGGAGAAGCGCCCAGTCTGTAGTCGGGTCATCTTCATCGTCAGAACATTTCAGCTCCACATCCGGGACGTTAATGCACAATTTGCCACCGCATGTCTGGCAGAGGACTGAACAGTGGAGCCCAGCCTTTCTGCACGAGCAGCTCCCAGAGCACCCTTTCTGGCATTTACATGAAATTTTTCGCAGAAGGGCAGGAGGTGCGGGATCCATGGTGGTGGGAATGGGGGTGAGTCCCTGAGAAGACAGCTTCCACCCCCAATCAGTGGGATTCAAATTGACTCCCCGCCACTTCTGCACTTGGAGGTAGCACCTTGCTGCATGGTGGACTGCGGCATCTTCCGTCGGTGGCAAACGGGCGAGGTTTATTCTCGTTGAAGTGACAAACGCCTTATACCTCAGGAAATCCAAAGTACCCCTCGTGATGTCACCCCCATATAGAGCCACAAAGCACTTGATGCCTGCTTCTCTCACGGCTTGTGGGGTGGAGTCTGGCCGAAGGAAGACCTCCACTTGCTCAGCAAGGTGTTCACTCTTGCTCAGGAGTGTGGTCATTTTGGTCTTTCCTTGGCCAAATGGTGCTGAGGTGGTATCGCACCCGGTAAACGCGTGGATGAATAGTATCGTCCCTGGCGATCTCTGGGAGCCCTGGTGGTTGTAGGAGGTCGTAGAGTAGTGACAGCAACCAGCTTCGCCCTTCGTGCTCTTCTGAAGGTAGACGTTTGTCTCTTCAGCGCCTAAACCATTGAGAAGAACGAGCAGGTCGACGTCTTCTCCCACTATGACGACCCGATCGGCTACTGCTTTTCTTGAAAGCGCTGTCATGACGATCTCTCGATCCGCATCTTCTTCCGCAACAGCCACTTCTACTCCCTCCTTCTGAAAGGCGTCACAAAGAAGAGTTATTAGGCGTCTCTTGTTGTTCTCATTGCCCAATACATGCTCTTGAGCAATTTGAATTACTGTGGATTCATCGAACGTCAATTCTTAGCTGGAATGAGCTGCGTAGCGCCGGAGTCGTTCCGCTGTTTTGGTGTTTTTTCTGGTAGCATCTTCGGGGTAGCCGTCAAAAACGATGGAGACGTTCTTCCCAAAGTGGTTACGGACGTAGGTGGTATAACGCGTCAAAAGTGCTTGAACTGTGCTCTTTCGCTGCCACACGACCTTGTGCAAGAGGTAGCCACCATCCAAAACGACGTGAGTGCTGGCATCTATCGGCGTGTGGCTGGTAAGAGGAGTGAAGGCAGAGTACAGAGTGGATTTCGTGCCCTTGCGCATCCCCTGTTCATTGAACAGAGACATCGGGAACGGGGCCAACTCATACTTGAAGTCATCCTGTAAATCCTGTTCAGATTGCTTTGCAATACACACTCGTTGGAAAATTGTGAGCGGATCCACAGCTACTCTTCTGTTCTTGTTGGGCAATTTAATGGATGAGGTGATCGATGCCAGCGTGGTAACTTTGTTTTTCCGATTTATTACTACCTTGTCGTACATTTGTCCCACAATTTTCATCACTCCCTCCGTCCCAACTCTCTGGGCCGTGTGGCAGTTAATCTCAGGACCTGCCAGTAAACCACTACTGATAGAAAGCAAACTGTCAGTTTTGGGAAATGGAGGGTGGAGAGCAAACCAGTTTTTGAGTTTTTCCACATCACTGTTATCTCGAATGATTCGAGAAGGTCTCATGTCTACATGCTGCTCTCCAGTAGGACATGAGATGCTGCAAAAACTTTCAAGTTCTTCACATATATTCACCATAAACACCATTCCTGTTGTCGACCTTGCCAGCACACTGTCCGATATTCCCCTTCCTTGGGTCAACCCACCGTAGGTCTTCATGGATCGCATCAGCTTCTGTTCAATTGTTAGGTCTGACCACAACCCAGACCAAAACTTGTCAGACCGGCGAATGGTGAAGGATCGTTTGGTGAACATGTCGTATTCATTTTTATCCATCCGATCTCGTAGAGCCATCATATCCTGAAGGTAGAGGTGCGCGCTCTTAGCGTACAAAAAATGTCCAGCTGCGTGAAAAAAAGGGAGCATCTTGTGGACAGTGTACAAATGAAGATTCCAATCACCAGCACGCTCTGCCTGTATGAATAGTTTGATCAAAGTGGTCATACGAAAGACTGGACCCACAACTCTGATGTTGGACCATTTGCTTCAATTTTCTCCAAGGCACTTTTAAATTTCGCCTTTAGTATTTGGTAGGTATCAATTTCTTCTGCTGACATAGTGAGATACCTCTCAGTGTCTCTCAGCAATTTTTCAGTCTCGTCTCGCTCCTCAGTAGTCATGTCAACCTCATCAAAAACAATGCCGGCCAGTGTGAGGTTTGTTAAAATGTGGGCTCGAACAGCTCGTGAATATGCGTGATCATTCAAAATTTTGTCAACACTGTGGCCTGCATAGATGGTGGCTAGTAGCTCTTTCAGACCACTCCCACCCATTATTGTGCCAATGCATCCCATAAAGGAGAGTAAGAGGTGAAATCCACCAAGCCGTACAACTACATTTTTCAACTGCGGGTGAAATCCACTCTCGACAATATCTCTTGCTTTCATGAATAATGGCTGGTCGAAAGTGACGAACGTGATTTTCTGGCCATGAGATTTTCTCCGGTTGCTGGCTTCCATGAGTGAAGTGAACACCGTATTGTAGGCAGTGGGAGGGGCACGGATAAATGGAAGGAAAAGGATTTTTTTGAGCGTAAAAACTGAAGCCCGTCTGTGGCTTGCTCCATAAATCCATTCCACCCTGGCATCGACTGTTTGTTGAGTGACTTCCCATACAACCATATTAGGTCAGGAGCCGAGGGCAAAATTTCACCATCAATTTCATAGGTTCCTTGCAAATTCTCAACCACGATTGCTGCCAATCCACTGTTTTCCTTAACAATGCACTCTTTGATTTGTACTTCACTGCTAGAGGTCACATTTTCAGCAGAAACATAGTTCTGTACACGTGGGATGTTTTTGTCTCGCATTACTGCTCTCGAGGGGGTCACGCACATAATGCCTCCCATCTCATGAAATGTGTTATCACCATCCAGCGTGTTAATGTTCACGTCCGCATTGTCATAGACAAATTGGATAAAAGCTCCTTTTCCTATTGGTGGTGAGGATTCATCTCGTAAGATCGCCGAAGTTTCAAGTTGCACAGCTGCTGAATAAGAACAGGAGAACCCCAGCGCAGCGCACATATTTACCACATGTTTGGATCCATATTTTCTGTAAAAGTAGGTACCAATTCCAATCAGAAGGGAGGAAACAAAAGATCGAGGTCGTACAGCAGCTATCAGAGCATGAGAAAATGACACACACTTCTTCTTCCATGCTTCAAGGAGGCCACGCTTGTTTTTGAGAACAACAGTCTCAAAAAATAGCTGTACTGACTCAGGGATGACAGAATCAACATTGTTGAAGAAATCGTCCGAGGGGGGAAACTGACTGGTGTCATACACTTGCGTGCCTGGCCTGGTGGATTTCAGTACCCGTGCGTGGTACCCATGTGTGCAACACCGCGGGTCTGGGCGTAGCCTGTGAGTTGTACCGCTATATGAGCAGCACCGTGGGTCTGCGTTGCCTGTGATTAGTACCCACTATGTGAGGAACACCACGGGAATACCGGCGCCCGTGTTTAGTACACCTAGGTGGGGAACCTTCTCGGTTTGCGTTGACTCTGAGTTGGGCCATTGTGTGAGACACACCATAGGTCTGCGTTACTTGTACGTATTGCAATACTTGTGAGTAGTACCATCTTTTGTGGAACACCGTGAGTCTTCGCTACTTCTGATTAATACCCCAACATGACACATACCATGGTTCTATTTTACTCGCGACATGTACCATTCTGTGGGGCCTTAGACGTGGATTTTGCACCCCCTTTAGACACCAAGCATCATTGTGCTTTATAAGTGGTTCCTTGGTCGGTAATAATGTTATTTTCGATCTGTATTGCGTCCGATCCACTGGTTTTTGTTTGTTTGTTTGTTTTGTGTTTTGTTGAGTTCCTGTCCATCCATTCATTCTTCATGCCATATTTTATTTTTATTTTGGTCAGTGGATGCCTTTGCAATTTTTGTTCTTTCATTTCGTACCATTAGGGGCCAATGACCTTTGATGTTAGGCCCCTTAAAACAACAAGCATCATCATCATCATCATCTATTCTAATTCTCTCTATTTTCTAGAAATATAGATACCCATTCAGTCACTCTTTTATCTAGTCCAGTTGCACTCATTTTTGCCAGTAGTCTCCCATGATCTACCTTAATCAAAATGCCTTAGATAGGTCAATTGCGATACAGTCCATTTGAGAACCTGAATCCAAGATAGCTGCTATATCTTGCTGGAATCCTACAAGTTAACTTTCAGTCGAAAAAACTTTCCAAAACCCGAACTGCCTTCTATCGAACCAGTTATTAATTTCGCAAACATATCTAACACAATCACAAAGAGTGCCTTCCCAAAGCTTACATGCAACACATGTCAAACTGATCGGCCTGCAATTTTCAGCTTTATGTATATTACCCTTTCCTTTTTACACAAGGACTACTATAGTAACTCACCATTCATTTCGTATAGCTCCTTCATGCAAACAGCAATCGGGTAAGTACTTCAGATATGGCACTATATTCTAACCCATTGTCTTTAGTAGGCCTCTATCCACATAAATTTTATCAATTTATGCTGCTTTTCTAGTTTCCAAAAATTCCACTTATACTACTAACCATATTTCGAGGATGCCTGAGGTGGGAATCGAAACCACCTTTACACAGTTGACCTCCTGAGGCTGAGTGGACGCCGTTCCAGCCCTCTTACCAGTTTGTAAATTTCGTGGAAGAGCTGGGAATCGAACCCGTACCCCCGGAGGTGGCAGCTAATCACGCAGAACACTACACCACAGAGGCTGACTACTCCAAAACTATGGGAAATATTTTTAGCTCTTAATGCAAAGCTAATTGAGGTAATTTCGTGTAGATGGTGCTTGTAATGTCGTAAACCATCTGATGACGTTGCGTCTCTGAATTTCTGTATAGCTAACAAAAGCGTGCAGCAGTATGGCATAACGTGATACATTTCCGTTTCAAGGAGTGTAGTGCCGTGGAACTGTTTCTTCAGAGTCGCGAAATAAGAATGTACAGATATGATGTAGATATCGATCTATCGAAAAAAAACCGTTTCATCCATCCAAGACCGACTCCAATCCTCAGACCGTAATATAAGAAAAACATGGCGGCCGAAGTAGCCGAATTGCTGGTATTGGCTAACACGAAAATATCACTTGCATTTTATATAAACGGCCGTAATTTAATATGATAAATGTAACATTGTAAGGAAAATCACTTTTACACGAATGAAATCGCTTCGCCAACAAGTACGCACCACATATAATCAACTAGAATCACGTATATTCTACTAGAAAAGAGACCAACAAGCTGATTATTTAGACATTTCAATTCGTCAAATAACGTTTTCTCTTAGATTTCACTTCGCTGGATAGATGAAAATATGTGATAAAACTGTCAAAATGATATTTCTAGCATCATTTTGAATATTTCAAAATAAATTAAGGTGCAAAATTCCTCGATTTATTCGCTCTCATGAGAACTGTGAAACACAAACATAACTTGTTGCCTTAGTTTTGAAGTGGTAGATAATTTCTTAAATTCACCACCCAATGAATGGGAAGTACACCAGAAATCATAATGTTATTCGTTTTACGTCCTACTAACTACATTTTTTACGGGTTTCTGAAACGTCGAAATGCCGAAATTTAGTCCTGCAATAGTTCCTTTACGTGCCAGTAAATCTACCGACACGAGGCTGACGTATTTGAGCACCATCAAATACCACCGGACTGAGTCAGGATCGAATCCAGCAACTTGGGATCAGAAGGCCAGCGCCTTAACCGTCTGAGTCACTCAGATCATTGCTAGTTTTTTGATAATTGCTTTACGTCGCACCGACACAGATAGGTCTTATGGCGATGATGGGACAGGAAAGGTCTAGGAGTGGGAAGGAAGCGGCCGTGGCCTTAATTAAGGTACAGCCCCAGCATTTGCCTGGTGTGAAAATGGGAAACCAAGGAAAGCCATGTTAAGGGCTGCCGACAGTGGGGTTCGAACCTACTATCTCCCGAATACTGGACACTGGCGCACTTAAGCGACTGCAGCTTTCGAGCTCGGTGTCACTCAGATCAAGTACACCCGAAATGATTATGTTAACATGATGTTAATATAATGTTGACATATGGCATAACAGCACTTCACGCAAGGAACCTTAGTAATGAAACGTTCAGACACTAAATATATAGCCTAATAGGTTTTTACCCATTAAATAACATGAGTGGAAAAACTCTATTGACTAAACATTGATATTTAACCACATGCACGAGCTTCAGTTCGGCACAGTCAGCTTAATAACTGATAGCCACAACATGAATCGGAAGGTGTTGGTAGTGTAAAACCCTACGTTACAAACCCAGTTAATCCCTCTAAGTCACTATTTCTTTTGTGTAACAGTATGCAGATTGCTCCATCCGTCACACTTAGTTTTGTTATACTCCAAGTACCAGCCAAACATTTCCGCAGGCAAAGCACAGATTATTGTAAAATACACTTGCATCTAAATCACTAGACACTTTGAAGCACATAGACACTGATGGAATAACACAATATCAAGTATATTCTATCTAAGTTAATATTTTTCGAGGAACACGAATAGTTTGGAAGTGGAGGACTAGATTTCCTAACCTCAGACTTATTCTCAAAATTATGTGTGCACGCTACGGTTTTGCCATGGACTTCAAAATAATCACGATGTATATTCCTAATCGATTTCTCTTCTAATGTTCTGTTTCGTAGGAAACTTAAGAATTGTTGTATGAGAGGCATTGCCATAGTTAGACTAAAAACTGGTCCACCTAGTGCACTCATGTTTTTTAATGAGTAAAAATAAGATCAAAACAAGCACATTCTCACATTACTGCGTATAATTACAGATCCTATGTACCCACCGACTCATATAAATACACTCGCACACTTATATTCTACAAAGAAACTAACATTTATCGTCAAATTTAATAAAATTACACCGACTACGTACGATAACAACAAACCAAAACAAACCCACATTTCCAACAATTTCGGCTACTCGATTCGCCATCTTTGAACGATCGAGAGTAGCATTAAGGTCTGAGGATTGGAGTCGGTCTTGATCCATCAATCGTCACGCAGAGCAATCCTGATGTCACCTATAGGCATTATCAGATGTACGTAGTATATTCGCAATAAAATTACTCTTTAATTTTCACATACTATTAAACCAGATTCCAATAAAAATAATCTATGATACGTATTTACTCGTCTTGCAGTACTATCTTGTATCTATGATGGCTGCAGTTGTTAGCTCGTGATATATTCCAAGTGCCCCGTGCGCAATATTTCCACATGACGACGGCAAAACGCTTCTCGTCATTAAATCCACTGTAATTTTGAATTGTCTTTCATCAATACATATATGTGCAAATTTCTAGAGATTTAGCTCCAGATAAAGCGAGTCATGTAATATAAACGGAGAAATTAGTGCATTTGATTCTCTTCGTCTTCTGATGTTCGTCTTCGTTATCTCCCCTCTGATCGGCTTCCCATTCACACGAATAACAATGTTCCGATATAAAAAATAATATCAGGTTGATATTCAGAAAGTAGAGACGGATGTAGAAAGTACTTAAAATGTCGCCGGGATGACCTCGATTGCATCTCTGCATAGAATTAGGACATAACATCCACAAAACTGCCACTGATAATTCCCATATTTTATCGGAAAAGTGTGGACAAAACAGTTTGTAAATAATAATCTTAATTTGCCATGAACAACTTTCCTGAAAACCAACCATAAGAGGGATACATGGAGTTTTAGGTTTTAGGCTTGCTCCCGCTGATTTTCGGAACGAAATATAGGTAATAACCTACCCGTCTTCTAACTTGAGTTAACCCCATAAACATTCTTTTCAGCACTTGTATTTTGACGTCTAAAAGCTGTGCCACTATGTTCAATTTCCTTTTTCACTTCGCAGATGATATTCGCTGTACTGCCAGTAGCAGCATACCTAGTGTCAGCAATGCCAGAACAGTTCTCTCATTACCCCGGAGGAGGACACCATGATAGAGGAGCTAGGATGGAGGTCACCATGATGGAGGAAGTGGCTTTGACGGGGAACATCATCACGGAGGAGGTGGCTTTGACGGGGGACCCAAACATGGAGGTTACCACGGTGTTGTTGGGAGCATTCACCAACCATGAGAACTAGAAAACTATCTCGAAATTTGTAATAGACAAAAACTTAATCAAATGTTCCGGACAAAGGAATACGACTTCGCTTTGTGTAGCAGAATTGAATGCATATTGCATTAATATAAAATGTCTTTATTATTTATGTGTTTTAATGTCATCAGTTCCGAGAATTATCCTCCCTTGAGGAGGTCCATGTACCACTCTCCAGCGGACAAGATGGCTAACGTGGGTTGTTGACCTGAATACAGCATTTGCATGTCAAAGAAGACAAGAGAAATGAAATAGAAAGGATCGGCTTTGTCAGATGGTATCAATGGCAGTCTCGGCTGGTGATAAGCGTTCTCCATGCACGTCTAATCTTGTTCGCACCTTTGAAACACGTGGGGAATGGGAACGAGAGTGTTATGTTAGGGATATATTGAACCCTTGAACATTCCATCATCGGTTGTCTGCCTCGGCTGCTTCGGTAGAACAATATTGATTCTTAAATCTTGGGGTCGCTTCGAATTCTTTTCAGTCACATCATTAACTGATCAACAGGATTCAAAGGAGACCATAACTACTTCAAATGAGGTGCAAAATTGCGCTTACTAAAAATGTACTCAACAAAATCGCGATAATCATATTTACTGAATAATCCCAAAAAAGCTATTAATTTGTCACAAAATGTTGTAACGCAATCACATTGGACAATGTGAATAGAGGAAGTATCTCGAAATTATTTACATTAGTGTCCTCCAAAGTGTGAAAATGCAATGCAAGATTTGTGGACGACAAACCCCGAAAAAGAACAGAAAATTGAAAATCGGGTAACATTGACCCAAGCGATAACTGAGAGTTAACCCACACGATCTGTGGAAAATCTGACCTTTAACAAGTAGAATTCCTGATTTACATTTAATTAAAGTTATCTACCAGTCGAATATCTTCTCGGATACCGAAATATCCCCCGAATGAATCCTCAATCGAACCAATCAGTTGTTCTGGATAGGTTGCGTAATATTATTGAAAGCGTGGTGTTTATTGCAAGTTAACAGCAATTCTCACAATCTGAAATAAAATTCCGCCATGAGCTGCCATCTCGTGACACCCTTAAGTTATAGATGAATCCCAATGCTGAAACATGCATCACCCCAAAGATATGTTTAGAATGAACCAACAACACTTGATCCGACGGAATCTTACGTTACATCGTTCTGAAGGAACAAAACTGCGAAATGCGGGGAAACATTAATTCACTACGCGTTTAGAAGAAACGCCAAACACTGAAGTTATGTAAAAGTGATAAATCACTTGAGAAGTCTTCTTACTAAACCAACTTCCAGGTTATGAAACAGTTACGTCGTTAAATTATTTAAAGTACAAGTCCTCAATATAAAACAACATGAAATCTTTCCAATTCCACATAACTACATCTACAACTCTTGTCCCCTTAAACTAAACTACAAGTGGTCGGTAGCCCAACGTCTCACCTAAGGAATGCGAATAACGTAAAATAAAATATTACACCAGCTGACGAATCGAAACCAAATTCGTAGCGTAAATTCCTCAACACAAAAAAATATTAACAGAGTGTCAAGACAGTGCACTATCCTAACATGCCGTACACTCGAACAATACTTCAAGAAGTAAAAGAAAAACAAGGTCAAATAAAAACGAAAGTTCATCGAACTTGAACGCACGCGACTAAGTAATAGAGACCAGTCTCCATTACCCAGGTTTCCACGTGGGACAACGCTTACGTTTAAGCCACTACCGATGCAACGCTATTATGGGAGCACCTTCCAGCTAGTGCCAACGGCCGTAGCCATGTTGAAACACTGGATCCCGTAATATCTCCGAAGTTAAGCAACATTGGACGTGGTCAAGATTTGGATGGGTTGTCACGCGCTATTGGTGGGGGTAAGAGAATGGAGGAGCGAAAAGGAACTGGCCACCCTACCGTACGTAAACTCCGGCTCAGGCACACTTCTGAGGAGGTTTGGGCCTGCCTTCGGGCAGAATACACCCTTACCTTTCCAGCTAGTAAAGGTTATACCGAAACGTGGCCTAAATATCACCTGCTAATATCTTGTGTACCTGCATCAACTACTACAGACACTATAATCGTTCAAGTCGATTCATAAAAATTCCTAAACTATAACTTGGCTATGTACAAACGGCGTCCTGATCCTATCGTTGAGCCAACGCTACAGTGTCTACACACCTCTATCATCCCGTACCTATAGTTGAGCCAACACCAGAGTGTGTACACATCACTAACACTGTCGGGTGAAATCGAAAATTTAAAACAATGTCCGAATATTTAAATCTAATTCTCATTGAAATTCAAACTCATGAAGAAAATTCCGCTGTAGAAATGGACTCGAATCTGGAATAACGTTAACTATGACCATTTCCTACGATAAAGTGTGACATCGAAATTAAATAACGGGTTTTAATAGTTCAATCTATCACTCATTAAAATTTAAACATATGCAGTGAATGTCGCTAAATAAAAGTAAACTCAAATCTCGTATGATATTACTGAAAACAATAATCATAACCACCACGATATTCGCGGCATAGCTGAGAGTGTGAGGCTCCAAAGATCCTGAAAAGTCAACACTCCAAACATGTATCATTGTAAACTGTCCAGTGCAGTAAACTCTCCTCAACATACGCAGGATAAACTCTGAATCTGATAAATTCATTCTGTCACTCACAATGTTTCAAATTCACAATGTTTTTCGCCTCGTAAATATACAGAATAAAATTCAATTTCCAATGAGCAAGTATTACCTCGACCGTGTGTGTGAGAACGTATTTTGTTCGTGATGTCGTCTATAACAAAATGCACTTCGCTAGTATCAAATAGAATCGTCAATTTCACTTAACTGACATTATCCACAGTGTTACGTAAAATAATAATCATGGGAGACTTCACTCGTACCTAAGATATGCGTTACAACGCATTCACTTGGATTTGACAACCCTTACAGTTTTTAACCGCTCTGTTTAACTTAATTCAGGAACGCTATAGGATGTCGCTCATCTTATACAGCTTGTCTCGCAAATATTACACATAAACTATATACACCCTGTCACAAAAATTCCTCTCCATCAAACTACAGAGCCTTTTCTCTTTGTCATCCTGCTTAGAACTTCCCATTCTTAAAATACAGGGCTTACTCTACCTCAAAATTTCTTCTTAATTATTCCCATAATATTTCATTCATCATTACGACCCATTTCTTCTTTCTTGATCAAATTTTAAGTACAAGCTATCCTATCACCAAACAACCTCATAATGATCTCCAAGTACCTTCTCTAAATTTTCCCAGACCTCAGGAGCAAAATAGCATGCCGTAATTCTATCTCTCAAATACACGGTGCCACAAAATACAATTTCCTAAACGGTAAAAGTATCTCACTTCACTGGATTTCAATATAAAACTGTAAACCTCGCACACACAACTGCTGAATGCATTATTATTACATGAATTTACTCCTAACCTGAATATTATTATTATTATTTGACTTTATTACACTTATAATTGTTATCTTTATCATTATCGTTATTATAACTTTGAACAGCATCAACAGATTTAACTGAATTTCATTGTAATATTTAACTTCCGCATTTTTAGATATTTAACTCAGTTTAACGCCTCGCGGCGACATAAATAACAGACAGTCGCACCTACAATGTTTTCTGGTATACCAACATGACACATAATCGTCACTGCAACGCATTTAATTCTACACACGTCACATATACAACGCGGTGTCATGAATTACTAACTAATTTAAAGGGACAAGCATTTGCATTTCTAACTACAAAGACATAATATTGGATTTACATAGACCTGTAAATGTGCCGATAGATGTGGTGTCATCTTTTCTGCATTTAGAAAGCCAGCAACCTCCGACTTAATGCCTCAAAATGATAGGTAGCATTCTTCACTTAAATACTACCTTATCAATTACACTGACACTGCACCTGTCTTCATTAAACACAAATTAATTTTCTGAGCCTGAACTAATAGAATAACAGTCGGTAAGAGAGAACAGTCGGTTTCATGTGAGAGATAGCATCATTGCCCCACGGTCATTCACGTCTGGTAAACACCTGGAAAAAGGAGGTAGGAGCTTTTCACGATAACGGATCGGTGTGGTCCATTTTGTGTTGTGTCCCGATCTCGCTTGATGTTTTAGATCATCTCCTGCTGTGACTAACAAGCAAATGAACATGAGGCTAGCTATTTTACAAAGATGGATGCGCGTTTTCCCTTCTCGCAGTTGGCCCTACATAGCCGTGCGGCGGTTCTCTCAGCAATGTAGAATTATGGGCTCAATATGTGTTATTTTGATAAGCAGATTAACTTGTCAAAATTGAACAATATAAGACTTGATTTTGAACTGCAATATTGAAATGCATTCACCTCATTACTCAAGAAGGTAAAGCGTATATTGACCTGCATTGACTCCTGCAAGCTTCTCGCAGTTTGCCCTACATAGCCGTGCGGCGGTTCTCTCAGCAATGTAGAATTATGGGCTCAATATGTGTTATTTTGATAAGCAGATTAACTTGTCAAAATTGAACAATATAAGACTTGATTTTGAACTGCAATATTGAAATTCATTCACCTCATTACTCAAGAAGGTAAGGCGTATATTGACCTGCATTGACTCCTGCAAGCTTCCAGGGAGAATAAATTTGACAAATGTAATTTTCAAGTGGGAAGGTACGAGTTGCCCATATAAAACTGATATAAACTTATCAATTCTTCTTATACCTCAATTACAACCGTTGGTTCAGCACCTTATATCTGAGTTGCACATTTCTAGAGTAGTTATAAAATTCTGAAGCTCTCTGCCATAAGATAAGTTATTTTACTTTGGTTTTAAGCTGGCTTTAAAAGATCGAGATAAATACACTTGCTCTGCTCTTTTCGAAACGAAAACACTCCTACGTGGAACAATGAGCCGTGTGAAGCCATTTTGGCGTGTAAACAGAGTAGATGAGGCTGAATCGTCATAGGAGTTGGAGTCAAAAGGAGAAGGACGAGCAAAAACTCCCGGAGAGAAAGGAACATTCTTTTTAAATTCAACCCAATAGAACTTGTACACTCCAATATTCGGTATCTCCACACCTTACGTCCTGTATATTCTATGGCTATTCAAATTGCTCTCAACAGAAAATAATTGATAAAATATATGGTAATATTTAAAAAATTAGAAACAATATATTAATATCGCTTATAATACGTACACATACTGTACAAAATAACAACACGGATCTTTCAGCATACAGGAAAACCTCCGTTTAAAGTTTACACGAGTCTCATGATGCCAGTCTCAGTTTCGGACCATGCATGTAGATATATTTTTCAAAACGTAATTCTGCGTAAATGAAACCTGAAGTATACCTCTGGCAGGTATTACATTTCTCGTACCATAAATAAAATATAGGAAAGCATCGTTGAGCTTTTCTCCAAAATATTGTTTCTCTTTGCCCTACCTTGGTATGACACAGACGCTTTGAATTCTTCTACACCCCACATCGTCAAAATAATCTGGTATTCACCGTAACTAAATAACGTCACAGTTCAATCTTGAGTCGCAGGAAGCAGATCATAGAAAAATTGAACACATTTCTCCTAAAGATGTCACAAATAGGCTTGGTCCACTGAAAACAGCTTTGATTGGATGTGTTACCACAATAAATCCATTTTCATCTAATGCCAGGAAAGGAAACAAGACATTTTCCATTTCAAATCAGACAGTTCTTGAAAAGCTCTCAACGTGCTTACTGTACTATTTCAAACGCACAGACGAGTCTTTATTTGTGGAGTTCGAATCTCAAACTTGAAGCACTAATTGATAGACAAGGGAAGTGGGACCTACACCATATTACTGGATTTAAGCTCATCAAGGAACATTCTTCATTCCTTTGACCACCGGTATCCTCTCTTGTTAACGTAAACATTCGGGATGCCGTGCATTCGAATCAAACAATTACAGTCTGATATCGTTAAACTCAAGGTTGTACTTACCAGAAATCTATGCTATAATGAGTGCTCTTTTTATGACACTCACATTTCCTACCATGAATGTGGCATGATAACCGAGTGGCATAGTCACTGGCTTCTCGTCAAGGCGGCCGTTGTTTGAATCTCCTCTGGTCGTTGTGGGACTTTTTGAAACGTGATATCAAGTCCTTGTGGTTTGTATTCGTGGTAAAACTAGAGGTCCCGAGACTATGATTACGATATGAACAGTCAGGTAAAAGCTTGCTTGCTTTTCATGGACCAGATGTATGAACTCTGTCCAATCTCTGTTCTGCAACGTTTCACGGTACAGTGTACTCTTAAATTCCTCAGTTAAAATAATGAATTTCATTGTTTGCCCGTATTGAACCAAGATTACAACTTTTATTATAATTTGAATAAGGTGGATCCAAATTATAATAAAAGTTGTACTTAAATTCCTGGCAAGAACGAAGCATTCCAATTATTAATGTTAAATATACTAACGTGGATTTCTCACACAGTCAACAGCGATACAGCTTCAAATTCATTTGAACTTTAGACATAATATCAAGGAGATTAGCGGGTGAAAAACAAGAAACTAATATGGAAGAGAGATGATATAGAAAAATAGCAGACAAATGATGAGCACCCAGAAGAGATGCGGGTGTACACAACAAACCTTACGTTAAGGGTGGAGAGGTTTAAATAAATCGATTGCCAAGCTGTAGTATTCAGTTATATGCAGATTTGATTGCTATAAAGTAACTGGTAAGATCATTATTACTACTATTTTCTGAACTTTAAAGATTGGTATTAAATCTGGGTAGAATTCGAGTGCTGTTGAGGGGCGAAATTATCTTAAACTTTGAAAGTTGAAGTGCAGCGATTAATATAAGTAGGTATAACAACAAGTTCATAAAGACGTAAATAAATAAGACATTCCCAGGCACACTAGAAACTTTAAGGCAGGTACCAGAAAACCTAATCCCTTGAAAAATGTTATTTTCGAAAACTCCTCAAGGGAAAATTTGTCGGTGAGGGTAAAGGGAGGAGGGGTTCTGAATTGAAGTTAAACAAACATACACAACTGTGAGCACTTTCTTTTAACCTGTTATGAAACCCTTTTTCAAAACCATGGAGTATTGTCTTCGTGAGCTGAGTAATTCTGGGAAGTCCAAATGATGTTTTGATATAAAGCTCTGAGAAAATGGTGAGGAAAATTTCGGATATATTCTTGACGTAAGGACACACCATTTTTCAATACAAACTGAATCAAAAGAATTTAAATGGTTCTCAGTCGAAGCGCAGCCCTGCCATATAGGAAATTTACAGTGAATTATCTTTAATATGTTGCTGTAGAGAGCAGATTGTAAAAAATAACGTATACCTCCCAGTTTAGCGAAAGTGAAGTTAGACGTAATGTGTGCTTTAGTCTGCATTGTAACATTTATCAATGCATTATAATTTAGTAAAGTTTCCATAATTCGTATTAAAATTAAACAGTAGACTTTTAAATTTGTTAGGTTGTTGTTATTTTAGATGTTAACATTGATTGAAAGGGAAATCTGAAATACGTGGAGAAGTATTCCCTTTATTTTCAAGAAGGTACCATCCTGTCATTTATGTTAGGTGAAATCAGTAACCACTTCTACCGAGGATTGGGGTTTCAATCCATCTCTACTCAAATGCTCGCGTTCTAGCCCTCACATTAGAAATTTAAATCTCTGGCTGAGCCGCGAATCGACCCCAGAACACAGTCACTTTCTCCTTAACTGACCATACATACTCAACCCATCATTCCCAATCATCAAAAGGAACCGCTATACCTACTATCCGCCGTGGCCGAGAGTTACGTCGTTGGAAACGTAGCAACCATTTTCGCAGCGTCACTTAACGAACATCTGGTGCCTTCTTCACATTTTGTGACCGCTAAGCGAGAGTTTAGAGACCCGATTACAATCTCTTTGGGCAAGAAATGAATCTACATTTGCGAGATCCTAGGGGAGAATTTCGGACGTATTCGAGAATACTTGGGGCTATTTGCCAAAACACGATGACTATTTGGACGTTAATTGAAATGTTGATTATATATTATAAGGAATTTTCAAATTAACAGTTCTCTTCAGGCCCAAGTTAGAAATTTTTTTATCAGTGGGAAAGTTTTGACCACAAGAATATATCATCATGGTGGGGGAAAATGATTTTCTTAACCCAGTATTAAAGCGGTTTAGATATGTTAGAGGGTAATTACAATTATGGGATTAGGAAATTCGTAATCCCCGAATTTTTTTGATGATTATGGATGCAAATTATAAATATGAGGCCCCTAGGAAAGCAAAGTTGTCAAGTGTTATGCAGTAATTTCGTCATTTCTCGCACCCAAAATCACGAGAATAACTCAGACACAGGGAGTAAGTTCTCATTCTGCGGTCCACGTCCATCAGTTTGGGTCTGCGCTCGTTTATGACTTACTTCTATTGTCCCCGAATGAGAAATCCAACATCGTGCTGATTAAAGGTGAGATATTCAACCTGGGTGCATGTGTTTCTCAAGTAACAGAGAAGAATATAATACTACAGAAATCGGTAAGTTCGGCACATGTGTGTGTGTGTGTGTGTGTGTTTCCACACGTGGATAAAATAAAAGTATGCATGTCTCAAATACAAAATAATTTACGAGCTTATCCGTATGATTTTTGTGATAGATGATAAGTTATCGCGAAAAAGTATAAGAGGTGTCCAAATAAATTAATTATTACAAAGTAGAAAAAAGTGATAGACATAGTGCGGCACAGAAGAATAGTATCTTATCTGTAAAATTTACTGATTATAAATTGTATTCGTAGCAGTTTAAGATTGTAAATATATACAGTGATGCAATTAAGAGTGATAAAACCAGAAAAAATGGAAGGTTTTTTACTATATTGTTTACATTCTGTAATTTGGCTAGTTCATTGTCTACGCACACACAGCCCCCCGATAATTAATACAGCGTTGTGGTTGCACAACTAAGTAAGATAGTATTCACGGGTTCGATTTCGGGTCAGGACAGGGAGGATATTATTAAAACTGCATTCAGTTATGTTAAAAAGTACAAATTTTTTACTGACTAATTCTTTACTGTGGCAGAAGATGCTATTTTGATTCTCCTTACTTATAGTCTTGTATTAATATTCGTTAGTAGATGGTAAGAAAAATCACACAAATAAATAACAATACAATAGGCTGTTGTATCAGCCGGAATATGTTAGATGTTTCAAATTCTAAACGAATATCGACAGGAGATTCTTTTATACATTTATCATAAAAATTGCACACTATAACTACAATCACTGCTTTATTTTTAAAACATTTGGGCGACAATAGCGGACGAACTTCTTTCTGATAATGCGAATTAAGACTACCAGGTGAAATACTGGGGTTGTACCTTTCAAACCGTATCTCGTCAGCCATGATAATAGATTTACGTGGTTTCCTATTTTCATACCAAACAAATACTGGGGCACTCCACCTTAATTAAGATTATTAGGCGAAATACTGAACCAACCCGGATGCAAGCTTATAGCTGAGCGCCCTCCCTAACTACACAGCTAACTCGCCCAGTCATAGGGCTTAACTACACAATGGACATTTTTGAGCCCAGTTTTACGTTTAGTAGCAGGCTGTGGCCCTAAAGTAGGTACTATCCCGGCATTTGCCTTGAGGAGAAGCGGAGAATCTACTTCGTACATAGCTGAGATATAATTCGAACCTTATCTATTTCTTTTCTTCAGAGATTATATTACATTAATAAGGTAAGTGTGTAAATGTGTCTTCTTCCGTTGGTATATTCACTACGTTAGTAATACGTAGTCGAATGCGTGTGCTATGTGATGTGTTTATTAATTTTTTTTAGTAATTATATTAAAGTGTGTGTGTATGTGTAGAGAATTAAACACGTTAATCTGTAAATCTTGAGTGCACGGTGTGCTAGGGGGGAAAGAGGCCAGCGCACTGCCGCCTGAGACAAAATTATCACATTAACGATTATAGCGTTCAGGTTTTTCGGTTCTGAACACATAGTTTTATTCTCTGAGTAATGTGAACATTACAATAGACAAAAGGTCTCTAGTGTTCAAATCTATAAGCTCGAAATATTACAATCAAAATTTCAGTGTTCTAATGATCAAAAACCTGTCGTAAAAGGCGACTAAAAGGGGTGCCACTTGAGTAGCCATTCAGCACAACAGATTAATATTTTTTGTGACTATGTACGATTTATAACCAGGTCAGATATTATTTTTACAGTATTCCTCTGCCTGTCGTAAGTAGTAACTAAAAGAGAAAATTATTTTATTTTCATCTACGGTGGCGAAAATAACAACATTAAAAGTAATAAACGTATTGTCTCGTGTACACTTATCTGACGCAATCTTGATTGCATGCCAACAGCATACTATTAGCGCATTAATTGTAATTACTAAATTTATGACCGAGCTCGATAGCCGCAGTCACTTAAGTGCGGCCAGTATCCAGTATTCGGGAGATAGTGGGTTCGAACCACACTGTCGGCAGCACTGAAGATGGTTTTCCCATTTTCACACCAGGCAAATGCTGGGGCTGTACCTTAATATATTAAGGCCACGGACGCTTCCTTCCCATTCCTAGGCCGTTCCTATCCCATCGTCGCCATAAGACCTATCTGTGTCGGTGCGACGTAAAGCAAATAGCAAAACAACTAAATTTATGATTTCCGTTGTATTCAATAATTTTTATAACTATGTTCGATTTATAGCCAGGTCAGTGATTTTTTCATGGCATCCCCTGCCTGTCGTAAGTAGTGACTAGAAGGGTAAAATCATTTTAGAAGCAAGCTAAGTTAACAACAGACAATATAAAAACACACTTCCGGTCCCTCCCCCTTCCCTTTACCCACACAACTGAAAATAGGATTGATCCAATTTTTAGCGACGAGAAGGCCAGCGCCGTCCAAGACATTCAGCGTAACAGAGTAAGTATATACCATTGTGTGTGTGTCAATGATTAAATTTCAAAAAGTCCTCTCTGCGGCGAGGGGACGCTGTTCATAGGTATTTGTTTGTCGGATGGAGACGTAAAGCCTTGTGCTAACCTCACAATGCTATTTGATAGAAGAAAGGGTATGTGTTACTATCCTCTCCCTTATAACATGTCATTCACTTTATCTATCCGTAAAAAAACAGGGCCTGACGATGAGGAGGGGCATCTATTTGTCAGACGACACAGATGCGCAACTGAGTATAGAGATATGCGTTTTTCGACAAGGAAGAGGAGTGTTCATCTATCTGTCGGATGGAGACGTAAAGCCTTAATCAGACCCTACGATAGCAAAGATGCACATTTAAGTATAGAGATGCGGTTATCGAGAAGGGGGAGGTGCCAGTTTGCATTAAGATCACGTCGCCATGTTTTAACTTGCTGGATGAAGACGTAAAGTCTTGATCTGACATCTCAGCAGCAAGATCGCGACTCTGTGTGTGTAATTAGGCCCCTCCAAAATGGCGCCGGGAAGGGTATCTGACCGTAAAAGTAGGTCCAAGATAGCGAAGTTGTAGTTAGGCCCCTACAAAATGGCGGTGGGGAGAGAAAATCTATCCGTAAAAAACTGGGTCCAAGATAGCGACTGTGTAGTTAGTCCCCTCCAAAATGGCGGCGGGAGAGACATATAACCGTAATACTGCGTCCAAGGTAGCGACTGTTTATTTAGGCCATCCAAAATGGCGTCGGGAAGGGCATCTGCCTGTAAACAAAGCCTCGTAATGTTAGGCCCCCTCCAGAATGGTGTCGGGAAGGGGATCTGACAAGATGACGTCGGGGAAGGGCAACTGCCTGTAAAACTAGGGCTCTGTAATGTTAGAACCCTCTCAGATGGTGTCGGTAAGGGCATCTAGCAAGATGGCGTCGGGAAGGGGTATCTCACTGTAAAAGTAAGGTTAGGCCCCTTCAAGATGACGTCGGGAACGGAATCTAGCAAGATGGCGCCGGTAAGGGCATCTGGCCGTAAAACTAGGTCCTGTGTAGTTAGGCCCTTCCAAAATAGCGTCTGTGAGGTTAGCCTTGCACTCTTACGCCCCTCAGAACGTGGTCTTGTTGACACCTTTCAAACAGAGCACGTCGTCAAACAAAATGCACGTGGTGAGAGGATACGCCCCTCCAAGATGGCCTCTATGTGCATAGCCTTGCACACTTATTCAACATCCCCGCCTGACACCTGTCAAAACTAGAGCACGTGATTCTGTTAACACCTGTCAAACAAAAAAACACGAGGAGTGAGGTTAAGTCCCTTTAAGATGACGTCTGTACGGTTAGCCTTGCACACTTATTCAACATCCCCGCCTGACACCTGTCAAGACACGAGCACGTGGTCTTGTTCGTAAACAATAGCACGTAGCCATGACTTCATGGGGTCAATGACCTTGCCAGGGATCGATGACCTCGTGGGAAAATGGTGATTCAGCACCCATTGTTTTAGAACATACATAGCCCTACTACTAGCAGTCTGGGATTCAGATACATATCATTAACAATAAAATATTCATTCGGTAATCTTGTTGTAAATTGACACGAAACCTTTTTGACATTGTACTTTGGCGTTCTTTAAATGTGAGTGAAATTGTAATGGGGAATATCTGGCATAATTATTTTCCTTGTGGAATATAAAATGAGCTAATTGTTGACGGTACTCGTCTTCAACGTACAAACGTGGGATATTTCTTAGGGATGTAATGTATACATGAGATTAATTGATAGACATCTGAGGAGAATAAGGTATGAGATTTAGAAGGTTTGCTGTATATATTTTGATACTTGAATTACTATTTGGATTTTTTTAGCTATCAAATCGGGCCGATTCTTGTTTGGTTTCATTGGGTTCGTTATATTCGTTGTGAGAGTTGATTTGTGTAACATGAATAATATTACTTAGTTCATTTACACATTACCACGAGGGCGGTTAGACTCACGCGAAATTTTATACGGAGACAGTTAGTTCTTAGCCGACAACACAGGACAATTTGTTGTACAGATAATCTATCTATATTATAAAAGTATTAAAATGAACTTTTTTTTTTGCGTGTCTCGAATGGACTCAAACACTACAGGACCGATTTCGCTTAAATTTTCAGTGTGTTCTTATTATTCCTGGGAGGGCATCACCATGGGGTAAAGAAGAAAATATCCAAACTGGCCAAGATTTGTGTTGAATTCATAGTTTTTGGGGTCGTAAGACTGACTGGTGACAGTCTCAATGACAACTAAAATCGTGCATTATCTATAGCGATACGGAAAAATACATATAGTTACCCTTTTTTTTGTGGATGACCATTACAAATCAATCAATCAATCAATCAATCAATCAATCAATCAATCAATCAATCAATCAATACTGATCTTCATTTAGGACAGTCGCCCAAGTGGCAGATTCCCTACCTGTTGTTTTCCTAGCTTTCTCTATACTAATATATAAAGAGCTAAAGTTTATTTGTATGTAATGGCTAATCTCAGGAACTACTGGACCGATTCTAGAAATTCTTTTATTAATGTAAATATTTGTTATCCCTGACGGACATGGGTTGTATTTTATTTTCAAAACAATTCGAGGTTGGGGGGGGGGCACGGGTTGGGAGATAAAAAATAATAGGGTACTATAGGCAAAATTTCAAATTTGTCGTACAAGGAGGAGACAAAGCTCAATTTAAGCCCCTTAACGAAAAGAACAAAACTAGGTAAGCCCCACTGGCTCTAAAAACATGAAATGCCATGAAATGAACTGCCGTAACCGTGTCAGCTCCAGGATTCTACAGCAGCAAAATTATCTACAATCTATCACCAACACCTAACATGTTACAGACATGAAAAATGGGTAATTGGAATCGCCTTTAAAAATAAAAGAACACAAATTATTGTTTTCAGAAAGTCCACTTAAGGGATGAGGCGGGTGGGGGGAGGGGTGAAAAGAAGTGAGAAAGGAGTTGAATACTTTATATATATTTACATATATCTCAGAAACTGAAGATATTACAGGCGTTAAAATTGGTACTTTGAATCTCCTATAAAAATAAATGAACACCCTTTTTTTTTGGAAAAACCACTTAACGGGGTGAAAAGAATAAAAAGGCGGGTGATTTTTTTTTTAAAATTCCACACCTGTCGGGTTTCGGGTAAGAATTGCGTCGCACATGTGGATTTGACCCTGTTTTACGGCTGGATGCCCTTCCCGACGGCAACCCTATGTGTAGGGAAGTAATTACTATTGCGTTTTCCTGCTGTGGTCGGTAATGTGGTGTGTTGAGTGAATATTTAGAGGGGAATGTTAGGACATACACAAACAACCTGTCCTCGAACCAGAAGAATTAATCACACGCGATTAAACAACCCGACCCAGCCGGGAATCGAAGCAGGAACCCTGTGAACCGAAGACCTCAACGCTGACCACGCAGCCAAGTAGTGGGGTAGTTTTTAAAATGAGTACATCTACAGTATATCTCATAACCTTAACATGTTACAGACGTGAAAATTGTCATTTGGAATCTCCTTCAGAAATAAAGAACACTTTCTTTCGCCATAAGAGAGGACTGTTTCTCACATGTAGAGTTCCATGTCGCATGTTCCAGCCATTAGCCTGGTCATCTTAGCCCCAAAAGGCAATACCACAAACGTGGTTTACAAGGAGGTTTTTGGGGTAAATGAAATGCAATTTTTCGGTGAGTTTTTCTACTTTAGGGATTTACAGATAATGTGAGTGCAGTACCGAGGAGCAAGTAAATTTTATCAAATCACGAAATCCTCTCGAGCGAAGCTGTGGTTAACAGCTAGTCTTAAATCATTTCAAAGAAATTGGAAATTTATTGAACTCCCCTTCCTTTAAACGAATATTTGTCCCAATGTGTCTTCTTGAATACCAACTTTATCTTCATATTGTGTGCTTTCCTACTTTTAAAGACACCACTCAAACTAATTTGTCTACTAATGTTATTCCATGCCATCTTCCTGCTGACAGCTCGGAACATACCACTTAGTCGAGTAGCTCGTCTTCTTTCTCCCAAGTCTTCCGAGCCCAAACTTTGCAAAATTTTTGTTTAGTCTACAATGATAAAATGTTAATTTAGGAATGAACTCGATGGATGAAGCTGTACGCATAAACCGGCTTCGGTGGTGGGGTCATGTGAGGCGAATGGAGGAGGATAGGTTACCTAGGAGAATAATGGACTCTGCTATGGAGGGTAAGAGAAGTAGAGGTAGACCAAGACGACGATGGTTAGACTCGGTTTCTAACGATTTAAAGATAACAGGTATAGAACTAAATGAGGCCACAACACTAGTTGCAAATCGAGGATTGTGGCGACGTTTAGTAAATTCACAGAGGCTTGCAGACTGAACCTTGAAAGGCATAACAGTCTATAATGATAATGTATGTATGTATGTATGTATGTATGTATGTATGTATGTATGTATGTATGTATGTATGTATGTATGTATGTATGTATGTCTACAATGATAGTACGTTACCTAAATGTTTGCTAAAGTTAAATGTTTAAGATAAAATGTAATTTTGTTGGTGATTGTACTGATCATAGTTTTCGAGTAGTATATTTCTCCGATGTTCATGATGATGGTGGTGATTACTGAACCGAACATTAATCTTCCTTTTATATGAGTGAGATGTTTCACGTTTGTTTCCTACCACAGTGGTGGTATTGATTATTGTAGTGAACCAATGTTTATTCACATTTCAATGAAGAACATTTGTTTAAGACATGCTCACATTAGTTGCTATTGGTTAGCCTGGTGATAGGTTTAACGACATCGTCCATTGACGTTACTCTTTTCATTTTTTGTTGGCACCGTTTATAAACGGTCGGATTAAATCAATTTAATTATTATTAAGTGAGGTGATAAGATTATTTTTCGGATATCCGTGCTTATGCGTTTATTCTTTTATGTTATTTCATTTCAAAACAAATATAACCTCAAAGTTATTTTTTATACTAACTTTAATGTAAATTCAAGTCGTTTTATTAATGAATGGAGTGGTTCAGTGGAATGGAAATTCATATATTTAAATCAAATATTTTTTGAAGTAACTACATTTCTGATTGTCTGGCTGTGACACGACGTGGTGCCATCATTTATTTTTTTTTTTTAACTGAGAGATGGGGATTGATAATATTGAATTTTGGAGTACCATGTCTTGCTAAAGAGCAAGTTAAGCTCGGAAGTAAACTCTTTTATTTTATAAATTCATAATTTTATAAATTTTATTTTATTTTTATATATATTTTTTAAATACGTAATCGATTCAAGTATAACCGGACGTTATTTCGGTTCGATTAAGGGTCCATTCGGTGGCTGATGATATCCTACGTGGTATTTTATAATCGGTGGATAACATAGTTTAAAAAATTCGGAGTCCGGTTACGGAAATTAATTCTTCACGGCCATGAACTTACTACGCTGGCGTAGCAGGGGGAGAGGTGATACTCCCACGTGGCACGTCCTAGGTGGCGGATAGGGGGGTCCTAACCGGCTTGCCGGCGGACTTGAGGGAAATAAAATACCTCTCGCGGACCAAACACACTACCCCCTGCGGGTGGGGACGCACATGTAGAGTATACCCGCGGTATCCCCTGCCTGTCGTAAGACGCGACTGAAAGGGGCCCAAGGGGCTCTCAACTTGGGAGTGTGGATTGGCGATCACGGGCCCTTAGCTGAGTCATGGCATTGCTTCCACTTACTTGTGCCGGGCTCCTCACTTTCATCTATCCTGTCCGACCTCCCTTGGTCAACTCTTCTTCTTTCCCGACCCCGACGGTATTAAAGCATTCGAGGCCTAGGTAGTCTTTCATTTTCACGCCCTTCGGGGCCCTTGCCTTTCTTCGTCCGTTATTTCATTTTTCGAAGTGACGGATCCCTTCTTCTTCTTTTTTTCTCTCTCTACCCCCTGTGGGTGGGGGACGCAGACGAGAAATACACCCACGGTATCCCCTGCCTGTCGTAAGGGACGACCAAGAGATGATTGAATTAGAACCATAAAACTACTTTTGATTCGTAGCATCACGCGGGGAACACCATGGGTCGCCTTTACTTGAGAGTAGTGCCACTATATTAGGTACACAATAGTTTTGTGAATCGTAGTAGCAGTAGGTGTGGACGGTAGGTTTCCATTACCCGTGAGTCGTACCCATGTGAGCAACACCGCGGGTCTGGGCGTAGCCTGTAAGTTGTACCGCTATTTGAGCGACACCGTGGGTCTGCGTTGCCTGTGATTGGTGCCCACTATGTGAGGAACACCACGGGAGTGCCGGCGCCCGTGATTAGTACACCTCCACGAACCTGCTACGCAGGCGTAGCAGGGGGAGAGGTGATACTCCCACGTGGCGCGTCCCAGGTGGCGGATAGGGGGGTCCTAACCGGCTTGCCGGCGGACTTGAGGGAAATAAAATACCTCTCGCGGACCAAACACACACCCCCTGTGGGTGGGGGAGGCTGACGAATAATACACCCACGGTATCCCCTGCCTGTCGTGCGAGGCGACTAAAAGGGGCGACCAAGGGATGAATGAATTAGAACCATGAAACGACTCTTGATTCGTACCATCATGCGGGGAACACCATGGGTTGCATGTACTTGCGAGTAGTATCACCAACATGGTACGAAGTATGTTTGTGATTCGTTGCAGTAAAAAGCCTGGCCTGGTGGATTCCAGTACCCGTGCGTTGTACCCATGTGGGCAACACCGCGGGTCTGGGCGTAGCCTGTGAGTTGTACCACTATATGAGCGACATCGTGGGTCTGCGTTGCCTGTGATTAGTACTCACTATGTGCGGAACACCACGGGGCCCTTGGGACCGGCACCCGTGACTAGTACCCTAGGTGAAGAAACTCATCGGTTTGCGTTGGCTGTGGGTGGCGCCATTGTGTGCGAAACACCATAGGTCTGCGTTACCTGTACGAAGTACAATCCTTGTGAGTAGTACCATCTTTTGTGGAACACCGTGAGTCCTCGCTACTTCTGATTAATACCCCAACGTGACACATACCATGGTTCTATTTTACTCGCGACATGTACCATTCTGTGGGGCCTTAGACGTGGATTTTGCACCCCCTTTAGACACCAAGCATCATTGTGCTTTATGAGTGGTTCCTTGGTCGGTAATAATGTTATTTTCGTTCTCTGTTGAATCCGATCCACTGGTTTTTGTTTTTGTTTGTTTGTTTTGTGTTTTGTTGGGTTCCTGTCCATCCATTCATTCTTCATGACATTTTTTTAAATTATTTTGGTCAGTGGATGCCTTTGTAATTTTTGTTCTTTCATTTCGTACCATTAGGGGCCGATGACCTTCGATGTTAGGCCCCTTAAAACAACAAGCATCATCATCATCATTAGTACACCTAGGTGAGGAGCCTCATCGGTTTGCGTTGGCTGTGAGGTTTTTTTTCTCTTTGCTTTACGTCGCACCGACACAGATATGTCTTATGGCGACGACGGGATAGGAAAGGCCTAGGAATGGGAAGAAAGCGACCGTGGCCTTAATTAAGGTACAGCCCCGGCATTTGCCTGGTATGAAAA
Organism: Anabrus simplex; assembly: GCF_040414725.1. NCBI lineage: Eukaryota > Metazoa > Arthropoda > Insecta > Orthoptera > Tettigoniidae > Anabrus > Anabrus simplex. The sequence goes on along the minus strand of NC_090268.1, from coordinate 236,493,527 downwards.
TGGAAAACCATCTTCAGGGCTGCCGACAGTGCGGCTCGAACCCACTATGTCCCGATTACTGGATACTGGCCGCACTTAAGCGACTGCAGTTATCGAGCTCGGTTTGGCTATGAGTGGCGCCATTATGTGAGAAACACCATAGGTCTGCGTTACCTGAACGAGGTACAATACTTGTGAGTAGTACCATAATGTTTGGAACACCGTGAGTTTTCGCTACCTTTGATTAGTACCGCAGCTTGAGAAATACCATGATTCTCCTTTACTAGCGATAAGTGCCATTATGCGGGATCGTTGACATAGATATTCGCCCATTTAGACAAGCATCATCGATTCAGGATTGGGCATTGGAAGCAGTTCCTTGGTCAGTAATATTGCTTCTGGGAAATGAGGCATTGCGCGTCTTCTCCACTGATTGTTTTAATTTCATATTCATCAGTTCATTCCTCATAATCACGCTTTGAATTCTGGTCAGTGGATGAAATTTTATTATTTTTAAATTGTAATCGCATTTCATCTCATTTCGTACCATAGGGGCCGATGACCTAGATATTAGGCCCCTCTAAACAACAAGCATCATCATCATCATCATCAATTCTTCACGGATCACGTGAATCGACCAGCGGCGGTTCTTGTAATCCCATCATAATTTTCAGGTTTTTATTTTCCATAATTTCCAAAAATTGGGTTCTAGCAATGGCAATTTATGTTAATTTAACTAAATAATAATAAAACTATTACAATGAAGTGTTCATTTTAACTTTGTTCATGTCCTAATTTCTGTAATCTATCGTATTAATGCAAATATTCTTTGATTTAATGGCTCATATCTACTAAAATTTGACAGTTAATTTTGAGATTGTAAATCGATCTTAGCCCACTTCTTGAATTTTATTTCAAGTAACAATTACATTTCCTTTTGTAATCCGCCTATCTATGTCAACAAGTGACCCAAGAACCAGAAACCCCTGAGACAGAAGAATATACATGCCCATCATTTAAAAGTAAGCGTTACGATACGGTAGCAAGGGTGAAATACCTTGCTTACAGTTAAGTTTTCCGAAGACACTGACCTAAATTATTGAGACCGAGTGGTGTGAATATGTTCGTCTAGCAGAGTCTTGTTTGAGCACCTGGTGGGCTGCCGAGCTATTTTACACAAGAATGAGTTACTCTCCTGAGTCGTAGTGATTAGTGGTCAGACAACATCTATGTACCATTCAACAGTCTCCTTGATCACTACGTTTTCCGGATAATCATAGGACGTGCTTGGTCAACACGAGTCTTTACATTGTGACCAACATTGTTTTAGACATGATACTGTATAGACTATACAGTATCATGTCTATAAGTACGGGCCGTGAAAGCATCATTGGCAACATTGTTTTAATTTGCTAGCACCAGGCTTCTACTGTACATCCTCCTACATGAGGTCGAATCTATCTTTATCAAGTCGTGTTTATTTCCAACTCAGATAATATTCGAGTACCGGAAGTCTAGAGTGTCTTTCATTGTCAAGCCATGTATGGTTGTCCTTGCTTTTATAATACTTTACGTTACGTTTCTCAAATGGTAACATTTACTTCTCTCCCACAGAGATACCCGTAGTACGTACAGCCCATTAAAGGCTTGGATTGACAAGACGACTGCTGCCCATCCAGGTACGAGATAAGATCCCAGCTGAGGTTGGTAGTGTTTATCTTGTGGTTATCCTACCTTTCGTTACTCAGTACTGTGCTAATTTGGGAAAATGCATTGTGGAGCTTAAACAATAGTGTATGACTAATGATTAAAACCACTCGATCCATCGCAATTGTTTTCCTCTTCCACCACCTTAATTTAGCGCTTAGAGAGGCAAGCTGCTTCCGAAAATGCCCCATATTCTACACCCTGTTCTGCCACGAGTTTAAAACTGGCATGACGTAAACTTCTATTTCTTGATATATCTAAGGTGAAACATTATTGATACCGGTTTAATAAACAGTACTGATGAACGCACGGCATTGGTCGTGCAAAGAAGATACATTTTTAATAATAATAGTTTCTCGTCCAGATTGTTTGCCATTCCAAACATTGTATCATTTAAGTTAACCATTTAAATCGAAATGATCCAATGATGCGCTACTCAAAGAGAAGTGATTATTATATCTTAAATATAGACTGCGGTTTTCATCACATTATCACTGTCATATGTAGTAGGCTGATGGAGGTTTGCAAGTATATATTTGACAGTTGTGTGCTGAGTGGATACAACGCATCATTCGATTCAATTTCAGGACTGTATTTATGATTATTATTTGATTTGCATACACTGCTAATTCACTAGTTTTGTTTACTCTTGGTTTCACTAAAAACTGTCAGTATAAATGAAGTAAATTCCATTAAATCACAAGCGAGAGGAGCAGATCATATTCCAATAGGCTTCATAAAAAATGTCATCACCGTGGTTTTACCGATTATTACTCATATCCTCAATTACTGTACAAACTCAGGGAGCTTTCCGGCCATTTGGAAGGATTCTCTAGTGACTCCAGTATTAAAGAACATCACATAAAATTCTCCATCATATTACCGCCCTATAACTCCCTCCGCTTGCGAAAGCCCTTGAACTACTAGTACACGATCAGCCTGCATATCAATAATATTTCATCCCCACTTCTCCACTGTAAATTCCACTTATATGCTGATGACTTACAGGTATATTATCATACTATTATAGATCGTAAATGCGCAGCGATCCAGCGTATGAATACAGGCCTGCAACGACTTACTACATATGCCAGAAACAACTCCTTGCTCATTAACTCACTTCTTTGATTTCGTGTCGCTATTTCTAGCCAGGTGCAGCCATTTTAAGGCAGACCCTCCCATGAGGGTGGGCGGCATCTGCCATGTGTAGGTAACTGCGTGTTATTGTGGTGGAGGATAGTGTTATGTGTGGTGTGTGAGTTGCAGAGATGTTGGGGACAGCACAACCACCCAGCCCCCGAAGCACTGGAATTAACCAATGAAGATTAAAATTCGAGAGCCGACCGGGAATAGAACCTGGGACCCTTTGAACCGAAGACCAGTACGCTGACCATTCAGCCAACGAGTCGGACATTAACCCACTGAAGACCCAAAACATAATAATGTATGTATATATGAAGGGTATTCACCCCGAAGGCTGGTTTGATCCTCCACAGCTTCGCCAACAGCTGTCATAAATAACCTAGGCGTCACTGAAGAGGCGTACTAGGTAAATGAGGAGCGAGGTAGTTTCTCGGTGCTTTCCTCACCGAGCCAGAAGTTGCTATTACATATCAGTCTGCCAAGCCCACTGAAATGCATGCACCAACCGACCCTATGATATTTGCAAACCATTCATAACAGAGAATGACTGCATAAGGAATGGTATCACTAGCATCATTCATACCTCAGTCACTTTCATATTGTCAAGCCAAGGATGAGACTGAGATAGGTCAATAAAAGTAACAAATTTATTCTAGCCCATACCAGAAGAGACAATGCACTGTAAACACTACATGTCGCCAGCAAAGGGCATACATAATAATTGGTCACCTTAAACTACTACGTGCTCTAAATAACCAAAATCCTCCTCCAAATACAATTGTTGATACTGAAGTTCCATACTCCAAAATAGTTATAAACCATGGGTCACCTTAAATGAGACTCTGACCTGGAGTGAATATATAACTACTTTGTGCAGAAAGTTATATGCATCTCTTTATCCCTTAAAGCGTCATAAGAATGTTCTCCCGCGAGATCTTATACAAACACTTCTATTTCCAATCTTCGACTATTGTGAGAGTATGCTTTTTACCTACGATCACTTACTGTATTACTTTCCTAGAATTTGTCTTACAGTCTTACAGTCTTCCGTCTTGTAGGTCTTATGTTCAATTCCCACTTTGTCCAAGTAATTCAATCCATGTTTAGGAGTTGAAATGTCGTTGACACAGACTCAAATCATTCGTGAGCCTAAACGTATTATGCGTCGTGAGTGTGTATTGGTTTTTAAGTGTTTTAAAGTTCCATATTAACCAAGTATTGTTTATTTTAAGTTGTTCGAAAATCTTGAATGCTTAAAAAGTTAAACGGTAGTGTCTACAAAAAGCAGTCAATATTGCGTCTTTTCCCAGTTACAATGTACCGTTATAAGGTATGCACTCCATTACACAGATAGAGATCTTAAATATTTGGTAAAGGCTTCTAGGTGCAGGATATCAGCGGTGGGGATGTCAAGCTATGTGAATGTCATCACTGCCGAGCGAGTACCGCGTAGTTTTGCTCACCTAGACTTGGCTACCTACTTCAGTGCCGAATGGTCATCTAAGTCGTTCTTGTTAATGGGTTCCTCCCCAGGCTAGGTTTGTTTCACTATTTGTTCATATTTACTGTCCACGTGACTTGTGTTTGAGTCAACTTGCACTCGGGATATAGTTGGTTCAGCCCCTACTGTCGGCATCCGTGAAGGTGGTTATCTATGATTTCCCATTTTCACACAAGGCAAATGGTCATTTTTGCTTCCTGCCCACTCACTGTCGTCGCCATGTCGGTGCGACATAAAGCAAGAATTTTTTAAAAGTAGATTTTTCCATGTGTCACTCTAGTGCCTGTTCATCATGTGGCTAGAGAGCGGTTTGCCCTGACATTATTCAGGTTCTTTAAGTGCTGTAAGATACACAGGAAGCAGTTTCAAAATTGTTTCTAGAAACATTTCCCATTATCAGGGAGCAATACCCGGCAACAAGCGTACAGTGATCAGCCCCGGGCTTAGCAACAGACTTCCCTGCCTACTTCAGTGTCAATTGGTCATAAAGGAATGCTTCTTAAGTTGTACTTATAAATGGGTTCTTCCCATGGCTAAGATTGTTTTGCTGTTTGTACATATTTAGTGTCCTCGTGACTCGTGTTTGAGTCAACAGACTGTCCACTCAAGAGAACCACTTCTGAGAACAGAGAACTCTGTAAGGACACTATATAATGCTGGTAGAGGTAGGCTAGATTAACACTCGTCTACCTGCAAGACTCAAACAGCATCATCAACATGGCCAGACTTCTGGTAAGTGTCCATAGGTTAGAGGATTGTTATGAGGTTCAGTCGGAAGGATGTGGGTTTGATACTCGGTCAGGAAGTTGAGAAATTCAAACGAGAATTACACTTCCGTAGAGGCGCATTGCCGTGATTTTCACTGGGCCTACACCAGAGCAATGGTGGCTGGCCGTAGGAATAAATCTCCTGCCACGTTCAGTGCCGAGGTTAGGTATAATGGAAGCCTCCTACTTTCACATCTCCAAGAACTTCCATTACTTGTACGAAGATTGCTTAAAACGATATTCCATAGGATCGTGGATATCGCTGCAAAACTTGAAAATTAGCTCTTCGCCAGTAGCCAGAGAATGTATTAATTTTTATACACTATACCTTAGGATGGTCCATCCGTCCATAACGAGTTCATAATTGAAAAAATACGCTCCAAGGCGGCACTGGTTCTAGAGAGAGTAAATATGAACTCTCTACTACAAATGTTTATCATGAACTTTAGTGAAAATTTGAATCCACTTATCTCCCCTCCACAAATTATCACTTACTGGATTTCAGTTTCCGCCACTTGTGTTTTGTTACTTTCCCTACGAGCTTATACCGATCGAGGTACAAACTGTTCTATATAAGAACGACGAAATTATTTAAAACAACTGACAATGACTATTTAGCTGCAGCTCATGTAACATCATTTTAGATAAAAATATTCAGGATAAAGACGAAAGATCTCCTACTGGATTTTTTTGAAACCCACTTTTCGATTTAACTAAGGCACATGTCTTAGAACACGTCACATAGCCTGTAAAATTCTACTTCCGTAATATCGCCTTCTTTTTGTTATATACAGATATGTAGCAACGACTCTGCTTATCTGGTAGATAATGTTCTATTTTCCTATCGCGAATACTGTCAATGAAGCGCAGATAGGAGTTCAGCCGCTGTCACGTTTTCGCTTTCAATCTTAATACAAGTGTTGTACATTTCAGCCGACTCTGCAAAAACAGAAGGCGTAAATGAAAAGTGTTTTCGTCAAAGAATTTCTACAAAATTCCAGTGAACAAAGGTAATATTTCAAACCAGGGAACATAGAAATTATCCTGTCAACTGCCGATGCCAACGATAACCATCTGAGTTTTGTAAGTCCAAGAATTTGCTTGTACTGGACATCTGAAAAATCGTTTAATTCTTGCAAACTTGCCACACGGGATGTGTCTATATATATGAAAATATTAAAAACATCTTACATACGACAGTTTCATTATCCAACGAGAACAACTCACTTGCACACTAAATACTGTTATTCCGAATATGAGCGACACAGCCCAAATGCTTCTATTTAGATCATTTTTGCTTTACAGGAAACATTTCCTGCTCGGTTGATTCCTCTAAATTTTGTGCTGGTTTTATCGGAAGGTAGTGCAGTCAGTTATCTTGGCAGTCGACCTGCACTTGTGAAAGGTCTCCCTGGAGATTACCGAACTTATACAGTCAAAGTTCATTGAATTAAAATGTGATTGTGTTTGACTGTATTGAAAGCAATAGTTCATTAACTTACGGCCAATTCCAAACACTCATTGTCAGGTTTTACAAGAGTAAAACACTTATGTTTCATCAGGTTAAAAGAGCTCGAAGGTTAATTTTGAGGTTTTTTTAGATATTTTACGATCCGTAATGTCAGATCGTCCATCATGACTGTTACATAAACGGGACTACATTTACGAAAACAAGAAACAGTTTCAATATCATTGCTTTGCAATGTTTATGTAAGTGGGAAATCACTTTGCAATTGGTTGTTGAAACAACATCTTTTCTTTTTTGGTGGCATTGAAAATGAAATTATGTTTATTAGTAATGAAACAATACACAACACACTCCGACAAACACAGGAGCTTTGTATATTTAAAATCAATTATGAGTAACGTGGGACTTTATATTATGTTCCACACTCAACACCTATTCAGTTGCTACTGAAGTGGTATTCAAGAATAAAAAGAAATGTTTTGCTATTCACCAGTCACCTATTTCTCTCTATTACCTTTCAAGAACAGAACGGTAGTTGGTTAAGACTGATCGTTGTCTAGTAATAGAAATGCCATTATTAGGTTCAGAAACAGAATTGTACGACATCATAATTTTCGGTAGTTTACAAACTAAAATCTCAAGCACTAGAAGTGTAACGCGATATCCCCTCGTTTAAGAAATTTCAATCCTCCGTTTTCCATTCAGTTTAGTGAAACTGCCCTGGGTATTTCTAACTATATAAGGAAGATAGTTATTTTCCCCAAAATCATGAGTCCGCATCTGTACCCTGGAAGCAAACTACACTATGTCACAAAAGCAGTATTTTTCAGTTGAGCCAAATAAAGAATTTGTTTGTCATTTGCAATTTATATGAAAGTTCTATCGCAATTATCCTGTGGCTGAAGTGAAGAGTACTGACTAATGTACATGTGCCAGTGTGAAAATGTAATGAAATAACATTGCTATTATTTGAAAATGGGCTTAAATGGACACGATGTTCTTTGCCTCTGAAAAGAATTATCTTAGAGGTGACTTGGTGTGTAATGTCTCCAAATTAAAATCTTTATTTACTGTATACTTGATAATTTGTTAGACATTATTTTAGCAGTTTACACTTATTTTGATTCAAGGTAGTAATGTTGCTGATGGGCAACATTAAAACCTCAACAGGCGCATAAACAAACATGGCAAGAATGCCCACAATTCGGTCAACATCGGAATCCTCTTCTGGGTAGTCCTTCATGTTATTAACATATTTCATGTTCCTGTAAAATGTATGACACTCTGATGGTAGAAATGGTAGTAATGACAATAGATCATGGCTTGGCTTAATTGTTTCACTAATCACATTAAAGTTCGCAGACAGCATTGGAAATTTTCTTGCATTCCTTTTCAGATTCATATCTAGAAAGTTTACATTTGCGTCTAAAGTTCTCTTGAAGTTCTTGGCGAACTTGTAACTGAACATATGTTGAAAGTAACAGAGGCTGCTTACTTGTGGTTACCTTTCCGAATTTGAATGGCGAAATCTGAGAGAAAGTGTAAAGAGTTTTCAAGTGTTTGAAGTCCTGTAATTATATGTTGCAAACGTTGTATTGGGTCGGGAATTGACGAACCGACTTCTGCCAGTCCCAAGGCGTCACAATAGAAAGTGCTTTCATTTTATTTCTCTTTCTTTCAATCATGGCATGCACTGTATCAGCCTCCATATGTGTGTGTCCTTTCAGTAAAAACTTCTGCGTTATGACTTTGAATTGTGGATACTTGTGTAAAATCCAAAAAAGCACATGATCATGCACATATTCGTATTTTGAGCACAACAGTAGTCAGTCCAAATAGTAATTTCCTCCACATATGAATTTGGAATGGTACAGTTAGCCCATTTTCAAGGAGCTGAAGCTAATTCGTTGCCTCCTTGTCCCCCTTTGGATTCATCCCACATCACGCAACAAACAGAACTATCAGAGGAGTCAAATATTGTAAAATTGAGTGCCCAGAGTTTTCCTTTGTAGAGACTAATGCTATTAGTCAAAAATAGAGTAGGCAGACACTTCTGAAGATCGGTCATTATTAATTTATGCTTTGGGTTTTACTTTGCAATTTGTGTATGCATGCTTTTCATATCATTGTTTTAGATTCCAGAAGATGTGTATCATATACACATTATAAGTCGTATCTTTCTTGCCGAGTCGCATTGCCTTCCAGTTTTACCGTAAAAGAATCGCAGGTGCCACAAGTTTAGCTACATTGTAAGGTTCAGTATTATCTTGTTCACAGAATTCCAGATATAAAGCATACATTTCCTCAATATTTAAATGTGACCATAAGAAATTCCTTTCCGATCTTTCTCTGCTGTAGTGACTATCGTATGTTGGAAAAGAACCAGTATGATTGCAAATGTTATCTATAATCACTTGTGTAGTTTTGTTACTTGGAGTGTGATTTCCTTTCTTGATAAGATTCTACCAATCCGTCTAGCACTTCCTTCTTTAAGGCAGTAATAGAAACTGTGTTGGAATTACAAAGTGTAAAACATGGCTTTACATACTGGTACTAGTCTCTTGTTCACCGAAAATCTGGATGTGAAAGAATTGGCTTTCGATTTTGAAGCCAGTCCTTTCTATGCACGAAAAAATAAACTGCCTTCTCACATCATTACTTTTATTGTGTATTCCAGTATGAACGGAATATTTCCGTCCTCTATATTTCCGTAATTAATTCATGGCAACGCAGTCTACAGAAACATGGCGGTTTCATTACTCTGTCCTGTATAATCTTAGCTTTTCCGCTTACGTAAGCTTTCCCTGCTGAGTAGATTGCTTTGTAGCCACTGACATGGATTTCGTTGATGACGAGTTACTGTTTTGTTTAAAACCTTTCTATTAATCGTGGCTTCATTGCCGGTTACACTATTCACAGCCCTAACAGGATTATCAAGGCACATCATTTTTATCATTTTCAGAGTTATCGGGTTCACTACTGCGGCTACTAATAATAAATTATCATTCAATAAATCTACAGGTGGCACTTGTTTCCTGACTTCTTCTCTCTCAGAGATGGAACACGAAGTCCGTCCCTGATGTTGCAACCGTACTCTCATAACAAACGACTATTTTTTTAATTTTTGCTTATTTTGCTTTACGTCGCTCCGGGACTATGGGACGGGAAAGGCCTAGGAATTGGAAGGAAGTGGCCGTGGCCTCAATTAAGGTACAGCCCCAGAATTTACCTGGTGTGAAAATGGGAAACCATGGAAAACCATCTTCAGGGCTGCCGACAGTGGGATTCGAACCCACTATCTCCCGGATGCAAGCTCACAGCCGCGCGCCTCTAACTGCACGCCCAACTTGCCCGGTGTAACAAAGTATAAGACTGGCTAGTGGCATTATCTACTAAAGTAACTGCTTTTTTTTAAATGCTATTTGTTCGGGGCGTCGACCTATTGAGATATTGTGTAATTGGAATAGAGGAAGTGTAGAGTGTTGAATGCGAGGAAAGGAACGTTAAGGACGACACAAACACCCAGTCCCTAGGCCAGGGACATTAATCATTTACGATTAAAAACCCTTACCCAGCCGGGAATCGAACCCGGGGCCACCGGGTGATAGGCGGACGTATTGCCCCCTACACCGCGCAGCCGGTACTTGCTTTGTTCGTCAGTGGATTCGGATGTTGTTGCAGAAGATGCAAGCTGTGCAAATGCAAGGAAATAATAAACATTGCATGCATGTCTTCATATTTCACCATGTTAAGGTTAAGGTTCTGTTCGTATAAGACCCAGTATAACTTTATTGCTTACCTTGCAAATGTTGATGATTTCCATCCTCAACAGTATCCAACGCTAATTGTAGTAGTCTTTGTCTCCTGGGCAACATTTTCTCATGAATTAAATAGGAATTAATCTGCATGAATTAAATGAATTGAATTTCACTATAAAATTAGCTCATTAAACACATTACACAAAACACTGCAGCTTTTTGTTCAACAGTCTTATATTACTCTGTCAACAACTGTCGCATTACCAGTGTTACACGATACTCAATGTTATCAACAATGTGGGCTGAGTGGGACATAGTGCTCCATGAAGAGCAGAGAATCCACGTTGAGTCAGAGCCAAATAAAGTTACAGTATGTCCAGATGGTGTTCCTTGCCTCTGAATGGAATGGAATTGGACATCCTTGTTTCTGTCATTGTTGGCTATTGGACATCGTGCTCTATACCACTAGAAAGAGCAGAAAGCGCACAGTAGCACTATGTCCAATATGAAAAATGTAAAATTTGGACTATTATAGTTTGCTTCCGGGATACAGAACATTAAAACACTCGTGTTTCGGCAGGATGTCCTGGGCGACTGCCCTAAATGCAGATCAATATTGATTGATTGATTGATTGATTCAATGATTCACTTCAGTTTTTGTTGAATGTAAAAATACTGCACCATATTTTATGTGGTATGCCGTAAATTTAATAATAATAATAATAATAATAATAATAATAATAATAACAATAACAATAATAATAATAATAATAATAATGTGCACGGTACATTCTGTGTGAGGATTAACAGGCCAAAATTGGCCCATTTGATGGTCGATCATGAATATCCAGAAAGTGGGTTCCCACATGCTTTCCAAAAATTGTGGCATTTTAAATCTTAGGTTTCCTGTACCCTCTTAATTACAGTTAAACTATACCTACAAAAGTTCACGATTCCACAGTCAGTTTGGTTCGGCATTGCTTCAAGTTGCTCGATCGACTTCGCACTCGGATTTTTACTGCTGCTTCTCTCTCTCTCTCTCTCTCTCTCTCTCTCTCTCTCTCTCTGTTATCTTAGGTTCTTCTTCAACGTTTACGACTGCTTTCCTTTCTCTGGAGACACTAATTTTTCGAGTGTTAGAACTCTACACACCAGCCTTCTTCATTCTGAACGATATTTTTACCCTGACATGAGATAATTAAAGGGACAGTGTGCCCAGGAACTTCCTTAAGGTGCACGTCAGATAATGATAACAGAACTGCTCCCGTAAAGGCTCATAACTCGCCAGGTCAGGAAGTGAACTGAACAGTCTTTTCCTTACTAGTTTTCGTACAGAATCGATTTAATATTGTGTCATTGTAATGAGGTTCAATTTTTTAAAAATAAAGTATGTCCAAGAAGTGTGACACTTTTTGTAACACTGGCTTCATTTGCAAACCAAAATACATAGATACAGGGAATTATACAGCTGTTCAAATAAACAAATAATGAGCGCATTTTATTGCATGTTCCCCGCATGTAATATTTCATTAAAAATTGTTATCAAAACAAACCCCGTGGAGACGCACGAAAAACATTGTATCTCTCTAGGTTCATTTTTCTTGTGCTAGGAACTTATAGTGTACCAAGTGCTCATTTTTTCTTGAACGACTATACACAGGAAACTTCGCATTTTCTACTGTATACTACCACCCAGACCTTATCTAAAACGGCTGTAAGCAGTAGTTAAGAACCTTTCTCTACTGGTCGTTTAGAACTTTCTCATGCTCTTGGGAAACACATTTACTTTCCCGGACAGACACTTCTGAATCCGGGGCAGTTTTGCGCTTATTCTTTTATCTACATATAAAAGAAAAGTTTTGTCTGTACATTGCTCAGACTTTATTATTATTATTGAATATCCAAAGCAGTTTGGAACCCTATTTTATATAGTATACTAGGGTTGTAGTTAAAATACATATTCAGTTTTACAATGAAAATGAATTCATGTATCTAATCGACGGAAAATGAAGTGGATTAAGTTAATAAATTATTTGCATCAGCACGGCTTCTTAAACAGACTTTAAAAAGGATGGTATTTCTGTATCGGTCATGTCCACAGTAACAAGAAAATGATATTTTTACTTTTCCGTTATTTATATCTGTCTGTCTGTCTGTCTGTCTGTCTGTCTGTCTGTCTGTCTGTCTGTCTGTCTGTCTGTCTGTCTGTCTGTCTGTCTGTCTGTATGCATGGATCACTAGAAATCGGCAGAAGACAATTTAATGAAAATTGGTATGTAAAGTCGGAAAATTCACCACTACAATCTAGGTTATAAATCATTTTATTCACGCTGAGTGAAATGGCAGTTTAGGGAAGGCTCAAATTTAATTCTCGAATACTTATGTTATTAGTGGTCATATCGATAAATACTACATAGCTTATATAGAATTAAATTTCCGATATTTTTTTCTTGTATACATTTTTACCGTCTCGGCTAACATAACAAATTCATGAATATCTCATAACAGAGATATTCATGAATTAGTATTTTTGTTGCTAAGTCCATGTCAGCGCCGAGCCACGAGAAAATGGGTAAACAGAATGTAATGAAAATCGGTATATAGAGTCTGGGAATAAGAAACTACAGTCTAAGCCATAAAAAATTGTATTCACCCTGGATGAAATGATAGTTCAGGGGAAGGCGCCTAAAATTTAATGTTTAAATACATATGTTATTGGTCCTATCGAAAAGTACTACACCATAAAACGTTATAGAGAATACAATTTCCGATCATTTATGTTTTGTTGTTTTACCGTACCGACTATGGTAAGAATGGTATTTCAGAGTCGGAAGAAAACTAAGTGTGAAGGGCCAAAATATCGAAAGCTCATAAAATTGATCAGCAATAACATTACATTGACCATTGTTTGTTGTGATATTCTTTGTCCCTTATGCTGTCACTCATCTCGAGTAGATGGGGTTACTGCTACGTACCGAGCATAATAGCCTGCCTGAATATTATCGGAAAATAGCTGGGGAGTTAGTTAACTTTCTTCTTTAGCATGCCAGTCCTCTGGTTCATACATTTTCTGATACTGCTGGTACGTAACCCACAGTATTTCTGCTATTCGATCCCTACTCTGACGCGCTGATTGGAATGATCAGTGTGCACACTTAAGCGATTAATCGCAGAGACACACTTATGAGCACAATTCACTAAATAACTCGAAATTCAACCCTGGAAAGCGCCCTTTCTTAAGAGAAAGCTTCTTCCTCTTCATTTTTATTAAATTCTACATTCATTTTATTCCAAATCAGCAGCGAAGAGGGAGGAGTTTTTCCTCTGGCTTGAAGGAAAATTTTTGCTTCCAAGCCAGATTGTCCCACCCCCACCCGCCAGTGTAGTGAATTGAGATTTTTCCGACTTTACAGGTACTCGTATTAAACAGATGAATAGAAGGGCATCATTTTTGCGCTGGGATTCTACACTATTCGCCCCCTTCCCCGCAATTAAAGAGTGTTCCAGCTCACGCCTGTCTGCCGACTGGTAATTCCAACTTTGGAACGTTGGACTGTTAGATCGACAGTGCAGTACTGTCCGTAAAAAGTGAGCAAATGAGTGGTTTTTCATTCGATCGAGTATTTCACATGAGAGCATTGCGACATTCCTAATGGCGTCGTTGTAATGAGCTATGTTGATTTCAGTTGGGAAAACCACTAAGACAGTCTTTCTGAGGATGTAAAAAAGTCAGGTGGAGAATGAGTATGCCATTAAAATGAAAACGTTTGGTGACTTCCCAGTCGCGTTTCTAGAGTAACGTTAAGAGTTATGCAATTTAATACAATCTTACTTACAACGTATTCTGTACACAATGAAGAATTCCGTAGCGAAGCACGGGTACGTTAATGAGTTTAGAATAAAACTGTTTACAGTCTACCCAAGACCTTTCGATCTTCTTTGTTTTGGGTGCGTTTCCTACTGCGGATATGTATTTGGCACAAATACTTGAGAAGTCGCGCAGCTGTCAGCTTGCATTTGGAAGATAGTGGGTTCAAACTCCACTGTCGGCAGCCTTGAAGACGGTTTTTCGTGGTTTCCCATGTTCACACCAGGCAAGTGCTACTGCTGCACCTTGAATAAGGCCACGGCCGCTTCCTTCCCACTCCTAGTCCTGTCGTATCCCATCGTTGCTATAAGACCTATCGGTGTCGGTGCGACGTGAAACGGCTTGTAAAAACATTCTTGGTGCTACGTCAGTCAGTCTTACTTCATTACCACGGTGTTCTTATTGTTTCATGAAGAATTCATTCACAGTAATGGAGATGCTTAAGGACAAAATCAAAACATTGTTATATTAAGATTACCTCATTCGTTGTGGTAGTAAGGGCTTTGTGTGAACTCTGAATGACAACAAACATTATTGCGTAATGATCGGTCGATTGATTTCTGATTCCCTGTGTGACCGTTATATTTTGGTTGCAAATACATGAAATCCCTTGAAGAGGACCTAGCTTTTTGGATATGCTTTAAGATAGCCCACAAACATCCTCTCTAACAGCGATATTAATCAAGACGCAGAACACCTACATGTAACAATTTTCACCATAAACCGTTGAAAAGGTTGCGATATTTGCTTTTTGCAATTCTTATCATACTGCTTGGTGTACTTTGTTACCAACTCCAAACAATAGAAGAAATCATTCATTAAACGTTCTGGCTCTAGGTTGATTATAAGTGCAATCTAAACATAATATTGTAGGATGTATACAGTATACACATACGAGGAACTGACATTACCAAAGAATGCTGTCACACGACTGTACACATTTGATTTCTCAGTATATTACAATTCTTACAATTTCTAAACATTCTCATCCGCAATAACATGTTAGCTACCTAAACCAGAAGATTTTTGTGTGCAGTGGGGAATTAAAATAAAACATTAACGTTTTTCTGCATTTGATAATGAAATTGATTCCAATGACATTTCAATAGGTATTTCAGAGTCTCCTTAAAAGTGTTCGTGCTCCTTAAACATCCTTAAACATCCATGACTATAATTCGGACAGAAATTGAAATTGAAATTTGATAAATATGTTGTGTATTTTAAACTTTTTTTCTTCCTTATTCGAAGTTTTTCTGAGTACATACGTTCATACATACATCTTCATTACAGAATGTTATGTATTTCAGCTTTCAGTCTGCACGCTAACGTCAGTGAACTAACTCATCCTTCACAATGCTTTATTTGTAACTTGCAACGTGGCATCCTCTAATTCCTCACCCCTTCCCTTGAAATAATCAAAAGCTGACTGTGAATTATACTGATACTTCCTGGTTTCTCCTTCGGGATACCACCTCTGTCGCCTCAAGTACAGTGTTCTCGAGCGTGAGACTTTTCGGTTTGCGAATACAACTGAAGAGGAGGACAAGTACCTCGCCCAGGCTACCTCAGCTGCTGTGGTGAACAGGGGCTTTTAGGGGATGGGACGATCGGAAGGGATAGACAAGGAAGAGGGAAGGAAGCGGCTGTGGCCTCAAATTATGTACCGTACCGGCATTTGCCTGTAGGAGAAATGGGAAACAACGGAAAAACACTTCGAGGATGGCTGAGGAGGAAATCGAAGCCACTCTACTCAGTTGACCTCCCGAGGCTGAGTGGATCCCGTTCCAGCGCTCGAACCATTTTTCAAATCTCGTGGAACAGCTGGGAATCGAACCAAGACCTCCGTGGGTGGAAGCTAATAACGCTAACAACTACACCACAGAGCTGGACTACCTCGATAGAATGGGAAATATTTGTAGCTCTTAATGACATGCTCATTTAGAAAATTGGTGCTTGTAATGTCGTAATTTCTGTATAGCTAACAAAAGCGTGCCGGCCCCGTGGTGTAGGGGTAGCGTGCCTGCCTCTTACCCGGCGGCCCCGGGTTCGATTCTCGGCCAGGTCAGGGATTTTTACCTGGACCTGAGGGTTGGTACGAGGTCCACTCAGCCTACGTGATTAGAATTGAGGAGCTGACTGACGGTGAGATAGCGGCCCCGGTCTAGAAAGCCAAGAATAACAGCCGAGAGGATTCCTCATGCTGACCACACGACACCTCGTAATCTGCAGGCCTTAGGGCTGAGCAGCGGTCGCTTGGTAGGCCAAGGCTCTTCAAGGGCTGTAGTGCCTTGGGGTTTGGTTTGGTTTGGTTTAACAAAAGCGTGGAGCAGTATAGCATAACGTGATACATTTCCGTTTCAAGGAGTGTAGTACCGTCGAAGTGTTTCAGGTCGCGAAATAAGAATGTACAGATATGATGCAGATATCGATCTATCCAAAACCGAGACCGAAGAGAAATACAGGCTATGGCCCGTTAAAGTCACGTGATAGGACCAGTCCCAGCAATGGTAGAGTGAATAACTAGCGGTGTTATTGCTAGTTTATTGTGGATTATGGAAGGAAATAACGGAGATTTTGTGTTTATGTGAATATGTTGGTGTTGTGCAACAGCTCCTTACATTCATAGTGTTGTGTGCGGAAGTGTAAGTAAGTACTAATTTACAAAAATGTGTATATAACATCAACGTTGTTCACATCATTCAGCAATGTTGGGCTGCAGTACACGAGTTGGATAAATTACAACACCA
Source organism: Anabrus simplex (assembly GCF_040414725.1). Lineage (NCBI taxonomy): Eukaryota > Metazoa > Arthropoda > Insecta > Orthoptera > Tettigoniidae > Anabrus > Anabrus simplex. Next base: position 236,476,589 of record NC_090268.1, on the reverse strand, counting down.
GTGCTGAGGATTTATAGGTAATGCATTCATATCCTATTTAATTACAGATATATGAAAATGAAAGTTTAAGTATTAGATATGATGCTGAAGCCAGGTACGGATTGGAACAAACGTAAGACTTGTAAATAGCTTCCAGTAGGCCTATCTTTCACCCTGGATTCAATAAGATATTCCTTACATGAATGTTATTGTAAATATAGGCTTAATTGTACATTAACCACTTTCATTACCTACATTTGACTTATCTGAGTGTGCATCTCTTTACTGAAGTAAGATTTTTAGATTTTGTCAACCAAGGCTAGAATTTCTAATCGAATAGGGTGGTTCCAAGACAACTTCCAGGAAGGTAGCAAAATTTTATTAGATATGATGCTGAAGCCAGGTATGGAGTGGAATAAATATAAGACTTGTAAATAGCTTACAATAGGCCTACCTTTCACCCTGGATTCAATAAGATATTCCTTACACGAATGTTATTGTAAATATAGGCTTAATTGTACATTAACCCCCTTCATTACCAATATTTGACTTATCTGAGTGTGCATCTCTTTACTGAAGTAAGATTTTTATATTTTGTCAACCAAGGCTAGTAAGATACACTCTATTTCATTTAATTTCTAATTGAATAGGGTGATTCCAAGACAACTTTCAGGAAGGTAGCAAAATTTAACTGTTAGATATGGTGCTGAAACCAGGTATGGAGTTGAACAAATCTAAGACCTGTAAATAGTTTACAATAGGCCTACCTGTCACCTTTGATTCAACAAGATATTCCATACATGAATGTTATTGTAAATATGGGCGTAATTGTACTTTCATTAGCAACATTTGACTTATCTGAGTGTGCATCTCTTTATTGCAGCAAGATTTTTAGACTTTTTCAACCAAGGCTAGTAAGATACATTCTATTTCATTTTATTTATAATTGAATAGGGTGGTTCCAATGTAACTTCCACGTATGTAGCAAAATTTAAGTATTGGATATGATGCTGACGCCAGGTACGGAGTGGAACAAATGTAAGAGATGTAAATAGCTTACAATAGGCCTACATTTCGCCCTGGATTCAATAAGATATTTCTTACATGAATGTTAGTGCGAATATAGGATTACTTGTACATTAACCATGAACATTATTAAGTGTACATATCTGTACCTCAGTAAGAGTTTTAGTGTTTGTTCAACCAAGGATAGTCAGAGACACTATGTTTCATTTGATCTGTAGTTCAGTAGTGTTATTTTAGTAGGTTGAAATACGCTTAAATGTATTTTATTTACCACGCTACGATAGTCTCTCGCGTTAGCCTGGGGATGCATTCTCTACAGTAAGACCGGCTGAGTCACGTGACATTCGGTGTATGACGTGCGCGCCGCGGCCTGTCTTTCTCGTCGGCCTCGTCGAAAACACGTTTCATCCATCAGTCACTTACAGCAATCTTGACGTCACCTGTAGACATTACCAGATATACATAGTATTCGCAATAAATTTAATCTTTTATTTTCACACGCAATTGAGCCAGGTTTCAATAAAAATATTCTGATATGTATTTACTAGTCTTACAGTACTTAAACTAGTATTTCTGAAGGCTGCGGTTGTTACCTCGGATATATTCCAAGTGCCTAGTACATAATACTGTATTTCCATATGACGACGACAAAACACTTCTTGTTATTAAATCAACTGTAATTGTTAATCGTCTTCCATAAATAGATATATGAGCAAATGTTTGGAGACTTGGCACTATAAAGCGCAAACATGTATTATAAACAGGGAAATTAGCGCATTTAATTCTTTTCGTAATCAGATCTTTCCCGCTGATCGGCTTCCCTTTCACACGAATCACATTGTTCCGATATAAAAACTAAATATCGTCGCCGGGATGACCTCGATTGCAACTCTGTATATAGTTACATACCAGCTACCCATTGGACTTAACTTCCACATAACTGCCACTGATATTTCCCTTACTTTTCTCTGTATCGGAAAAGTATGGACAAACAAGTTTATAAATAATATTCTGAATTTGCCATTAACAATATTCCATAAGAGAGGTACCTACATCGAGTTTTATGTTTAAGGCTTATTCTGAGGCCTTGTTCCTTTTGACCTTCTGAACGAAATAAAGGTAAGATCTTACCCGCTCCACAAGTTTCATGAAACTCCCTTGTCCCTCCTCTTGTGATCCAAAAAAAAAGACAGTTTTAAACCGAACCCGGCATAGTAATGATTATTATTAATTAATTAATATAAAAGGCATATAATGATACAATTTGTAACACAACGAACTAATACCATCTCGCTAGTTCCTGGTGATAAGAAATGAGTGAAAGGGAATTCTTTCTAAGTACAATGGGTCTCTTTCATTTCATTCTAGTTTGAGTTTCTCAGCACTCGTATTTTGACCTCTAAATGCTGTGCCACCATAATCAACTTCCTTTTTCACTTCGCAGATGATCTTCGCTGTGCTGTCAATAGCAGCATACCTAGTGTCAGCAATGCCAGAACAGTTCTCTCATCATCCCGGAGGAGGACACCATCACGGAGGAGCTAGCTTTGATGGAGGACACCACCATGGAGGAGGTGGCTTTGACGGAGGACATCATCACGGAGGAGGTGGATTTAACGGAGGACCTCACCATGGAGGTCACCACGGTGGTGGACTTGGCAGCGTTCACAAACCATAACAACTAGAATACGGTCTCGAATTTGTAAAAGACAAAACATAATTAAATATTGAATGTAAATTGCATTAATATAAAGTATCTTTATTTTTTCTGTGTTTTAATTTCATCACTTCCCGGAATCATCCTCCATTGAATACCTCCATGTACAACCTTCCAGCGGACAAGATGGCTAACGTGGGATGTTGATCTGAACGCAGCATTTGCATGTCAAAGAAGGCAAGAGAAATGAAATAGAAAGGCTCGGCATTGTCAGGTGGAATCAAAACGAGTCTGATCTGGTGATAAGTGTTCTCCATGCACGCCAAATTTTGTGTCCACCTTTTAAACACACGGGAATGTAGGATGAGAGGGTTATATTAGGGATAATGCGTCACTTGAGATTAACTTCTTTTGATAAGCAGTTTTAGTTGTCAAAATTGAACAAGATAAGACTTGATTTTGAACTGCAATATACAAAATCAATCAGCTCATTGCTCAAGAAGGTAAAGCGTATACGTCCTGCAAGATTCCCTGGAGAATGAACTTGACAAATGTAATTTCCAAGTGGAAAGGTATGAGTTGCCCACATAAACCTGATATCAACTCATATATTCTCCTTATACCACAATTATAACCGTAGGGCTAGCACCTCACATCTGAGCTAAAAATTTCTAGGACAATTATAGAATTTTGGGTCTCTCTGCCATAAAATAAAGCTCACTTCAAAGAATCAAGATAAATGCACTTACTCTATTGTTTTCGAAACGAAAACACTCGTATGTGGAGTAATAAGCCATTTTGCGTGTCTACAGAGTACACGGGGCAGAATTATTGTTATAGGCGTTAGAGTCAAAAAGAAGAACGACGAGCAAAAACGCCTGGAGAGAAAGAAATTATAAATTCAACATAATAGAGCTCGTACCTTCCAACATTCGGTATCTCCATGACTTACGGATATATTATGGTTCTTAAAATTGCTCACAACAGGAAATAATTGATAAAATATACGGTAATATTAAAAAAATAATAGCATGATATTTATAGACACTTATAATAACACTGTACATACTGTACAAAATAACAACACGGACCCTTCCAAGTACACAAAAACCTCCGTTTAAAGTGTACATGAGTCTCATGATGCCAGACTCAGTTTCGGATCATATCTTTCAAAACGAATTTCTGCGCAAATGGAGCCTGAAGTATACCTGTGGAAGGTATTATGTCTCTGGTACCAGGAATATAGTAAACAAAAGAATTTTCAAGAGCTTTTCTCCAAAATCTTGTTTCTCTTTACCCTGCCTTGGTATGACACAAACACTTTGAATTCCTCCTACACTCCACATCACCAAAATAATCTGGTATTAATCATAACTAGATAACGTCACAGTTAAATCTTGAATCGCAGGAAGCAGATCAAAGAAAAATCGAACACATTGATCCTAGAGATGTCACAAATAGGCTTGGTCCACTGAAAATATCTTTGAATTGATACTACGCCATGCCCGTGTCCAAGTAGGCATTCGCATAAATTCCCGGTATCTTCTCAGGGTAAGACATTATCCTTGTCATTAAAAATATTATAATATCGCAGGTTCCGCTGAAGAGTAAAGACATGTCCACTAAAATATTATTCAACCCCCAAACTCTGCCAGTGGACTTCATCATTCGTCATATATCATGAATAATTCCTGACAACAATGGTTATATTACCTTACAGCTACGTATCTAAACCTGCATTTAAAATAATGGCTCAAAAATAATTCTTACACTAAATTATTAGCACGCTAATTTTGGGTAAAAGAGAATAAAATTGAATTAAATTTGTAGAGGAAATAAAATTGATATTTGTTAATTAATCATCTTATCTACACTGATTCTTGTTTTTGACATAGCTGAAATGGTGTCTTCCCTGTTCATACATACACTATTTTCCAATAAACGCTTCATTGAATTAATTAAATCCATCATTTGCCTTCCAAACTTGTGATTCAGCTCAACTAAGGGAAAGCTAAAGTTTAACCATGTCGATGACATGAATAGTAATATTCAATGTTCTAAACTGATTAATACAATTCATAATTGGTTATGGGGATATTCTTATACAAGGTCATTTCCTTTATTTTATATGGGTAAGAATGATTTTTCATATTTGGGGCTTCGTATGTAACTTACGAGATGCGAGATATTCAACAAGTTTCCTTATTGTGGCTAATAACTATTACCGCACTCTAAAATATCATCATAGATATTAATTAGAAATTGCTATATCAACTCGTTCACGACAGTGGAAATCATATATATAGTCAATCAGTGCTTTTCATGGTAGCGCCCTACCCTAGGCACTCCAGTATATAACACACAACTTCGCGAAGAAATATATAAGAATCGTACCTTAAAATCCTTTGGGAAGAGAGATGTGTTCATTACAAATGCCAGGGACTGACCCTGCCAGCCAAAAAAGGTATGTTTACTTTTATAACAGAAGGAAAGTTCTCACGCGCCATCCACCATTAGCCGGCCAGCTACGAGCACGGCCATTGGCCGACATGACGTCATTCCCATAATTCCTAACTCTCTGATTCCGTTGCCAACCCGCGCAGAATGAAAACACAGCAAGAAACACCGGAATGAAAATAATGTAATTAAGTACCTGTAACCTATCATTTTAAATCCAGGCCAAGCTCTGTCATGGAAACAGTGGCTCCCTTCGGGAGCCATACTTCCTTCGAGAGGCTCTTAACTATGGCCGCGGCGCACACTGCCCGCACGGCAAGAAAAAAAGTAATTTAGTGGTTGTAACCTAACATATATGTACAAAATAATGTAATGAAATTTAAAACCTACCTTAATGCAGGGGAGGGTAGAGATCTCCGGCAGCTCTGAAGAAATGGTGTACTCTCTCTCCTAAGGGGAAAGCACTTTTAAATAGAAATTCGGCAAGGTAGCCTACTAAGTGTCCCATTTTTCTTCCGAATGCCGGAATGGAGTAGCTGCCGTGTTTAAGGTGACGCCACCTGTTCTCAATGTTTTGGGTGTGGACGGAAACCCCACCACCCGGCATTTGACGCCTGTTAGCCCTATTAACTCTTCCACTCCTCCAAGAGTCAACAAACTGCAGGGAATGGTTTACTCTGAGATGAACAAAACCTTCGTCCTCTAAGCAATCGTATGCTTTCCAACTGTCTGAAATAATAATAGATCCAGGTAAAATCCACTCCTGAATGACCGCTAACAGGGTCTGTTTATCCCTTCTTTCCACAGGAACAACAAAAAAATTCTTGAAATTGTCCCTCTCTACTCCCCCAAACAGCCACTGTCCTGTAATATTCCTTCCCCTGTGATATTTAGATTTACCAAATTCGCTTTCGTCAATTTCGACGATCACTCTCACCCCTCCAATTCTCTTTTTGTTCCTGTCTACCCAGGCCAACACACACTTCACGGCAAAAGCTCCTCCAGTCAACAATTGTCTGCTTCGCAACACCAAGCTCCAACTGAAGAAGAGGGGTTTGCGGCTTGCTTAAGAGACACCACAACACAGAAAGTAGCCCTGTTTGATGCAAGGAAAGTCGTGATTTTTCGAAGAAAGTGTTCTTCCTCGCACTCACGTTCCACGTACACTTTACCCCTCCTATGCGCCGATTGCACCGGAAAATAACTTTATTCCTCACTACACTTAATTTTGTGAGCCCACCACACTTTTCACAGTTCCTCTCCCTCGTTATCAACCGTGCCGTTGATAAACGTCCAAAAACTCGTCTAAATTCTGCTCCAAACGATTAAATGAACTAATTTTCAGCTCGCAACCTCCGCACAAAGCCATAGCAATACTACAACAAATTTCGGGGGCATATACTACATCAAATTTCGCGGGCTTGGTGGCTTTTGGTGTATTTTTCCTTAACAGTTGGCAACAGTTGGCAGATCGCTCGCAGATCGTAAAGGACACTCCTATCGGCAATCCCGTGAAGTAAAAATAAAAGAGCATCACCGGCCGCCGAGCTTTCCTTACAACATTGTATAGCATGCGGAGTGAGTGGAGTGCCTACACTAGGGCTATGCCCTTTTCATAAAATAATCTATCAATATTAACTGAGAAACTGTGAACATTATTTATATATGTCTTATCATTAATCATTAATAATCTCGTTTCATATACCGCTTTGCCAAAAATTCAATGTAATTTAATTCCTCAATCTACTGTTTACTTGGGAGATATTAATTCTCTGTAGGACGATAGTTCTTAGTGTCCCTACATCTACACCAATAAGCATCTGAAGTTCAATAACTACACATAATCTGTTGCGTTATGTCACAAATCGACATTAAATCAGCTGGACTCTTGCTTCCATGTTCATCTCAACATGACCTAATCTTGTAACCTTCATTTCATTTATCATGCATTACCAACATCTATCATACGAATCCGTAACAACTTCCTCCATATAACCTCACGACGAAACAAACATTACATCTCAATATTCTCATTACCACATAATTCACATCCAACTCTTCTTATTAATCCTTCTACATATATAATCTCATTTCGCTTCCTTTAAATATCATCTTCGGTACGGTCCGATATTCCCTCGACGAAATATTCTTCGTAATAAACACATATTCCAATTATGATCCATTTCTTCGTATTAATTAATTACGGCAAGACCGACTCCAATCGTCAGACCGTAATATAAAAAACATGGCGGCCGAAGTAGCCGGATTGCTGGCATTGGCTAACACGAAAATATCACGTATATATTATATAAACGGCGGTAAATTAACATGATAAATGTAACATCATAGGGAAAAATCGCGTTTACACGTATAAAAACGCTTCGCCAACAAGAATCACATATATTCTACTAGAAAAGAGACCAACAAGCTGATTATTTAGAAATTTCAATTCGTCAAATAACGCTTTTTCTTAGATTTGCCTTCACTGGATAGATGAAAATACATGACAAAATTGTTAAAATGATACTTCCAACATCATTTTGAATGTTTCAAAATAAATTAAGGTACGAAATTCCTCGATTTATTTGTTCTCATGAGAACTGTGAAACACAATTTGTTGCCTTAGTTTTGAAGTGGTGAACAATTTCTTGAATTCAGCACCCAACGAATAGGAAGTACACTGAAATAATAATGTTATTGGCTTTACGTCCCACTAACTACACTTGTTACGGTTTTCGGAGACGTTGAAGTGCCGAAACTTAGTCCTGTAGTACTTCTTTTACATGCCAGTAAATCTACCGACACAAGGCTGACGTATTTGAGCACCTTCAAATACCACCGAACTGAGCCAGGATCGAATCTGCCAACTCGGGGTCGGAAGGCCAGCGCCTTAACCGTCTGAGTCACTCAACCGAAGCACACCCGAAATGATTATGTTAAACCTAATGAACGGCCCTGGTAATGTTAACATAATGTTGACATATGGCATAAAAGCACTCCACACTAAAGATATAATAGGTTTTTACCCATTAAAGAACATGAGTGCAAAACTCTATTGACTAAACATTGATATTTAACCACATGCACGAGCTTCAGTTCGGTGCATTCTGCTTGATAACAGATAACCACAGCATGAATCGGAAGGTGTTGGTAGTGTAAAACCCTACGTTATAAACCCAGTTAATCCCTCTCAGTCACTATTTCTTCTGTATAACAGTATACAGATTGCTCCAACTGTCACACTTATAAGTTTTGTTATACTTCAAGATCCAGCCAAACTTTTCCACAGACAAAGGACAGATTGTTGTAAAATAAACTTGCATCTAAATCAATCGCCACTTTGAAAAACATAGACCCTGACGGAATAACACAACATCAATTATATGCTATCTAAATTAATATTTTTCGAGGAACACGAATAGTTTGGAAGTAGAGAAATGGCTTCATTAACCTCAGACTTATTCTCAAACAGATGTATACACGCTACAGGTTTGTCGTGGACTTCAAAATAATCACGATGTGTATTCCTAATCCATTTCTATATTTATGTTCTATTATGTAGGAAACTTAAGAATAGTTGTATGAGAGGCATTGCCATATTTAGACTAAAATCAGATCCACCTAGTGCCTTCGTGGTTTTTTGTGGGTAAAAACGCGATCAAAACAAGCATATTCTCACATTACTGAGTATAATTACAGATCGTATGTGTCCAGGACTCATATAAATACACTCGCACACTTATATTCTGCAAAGAAACTAACATTTATCGTCAACTTTAATAAAATTACACAGACTACATACGATAACAACAAACCAAAACAAACCCAGATTCCAACAATTCCGGCTACTCGATTCGCCATCTTTAAACGATCGAGAGTAGCATTAAGGTCTGAGAATTGGAGTCGGTCTTGTTACGGTCATGTCTGTCGATCTAGCTTCCTCTAAAACTCGACTACCACGAACCTACTATGCTGGCGTAGCAGGGGGAGAGGTGATACTCCCACGTGGCGCGTCCCAGGTGGCGGATAGTGGGGTCCTAACCGGCTTGCCGGCGGACTTGAGGGAAATAAAATACCTCTCGTGGACCAAACACACAACCCCCTGTGGGTGGGGGACGCAGACGAAGAATATACCCACGGTATCCCCTGCCTGTCGTAAGAGGCGACTAAGAGGGGCGACCAAGGGATGATTGTCTTGCAACCATGAAACTACTTGTAATTAGTACCACCATGCGGAGATCATCATGGGTCGCTTTTACTTGCGCGTAGTGCCACTATATTAGGTACCAAATAGGTTTGTGATTAGTAGCACACAGGAGCACCGTGCGGTCGGCTTTTGCAGTACCTGTGATTAGTACCACCATATGAGCAGGACCATGGGATGATAGCTACCATGGTTCTGCCTTACTTATGATTAGTACCCACTATATGAAGAACACCACGGGATAGGGGAAGGTCCCTGTGGTTAGTACTCTTATGTGCTGAACACCATAGTGTTGCGTTGCCTGTAAATGGCGCCGCAATGTGAGAAAAACCATAGGTCTGTAGTATATGTCGAATTTCATAACCTGTGAGTAGTACCATAATGTGTGGAATACCGCGAGTCTCTGCTACTTTTGATTAGTACCGCAGCATGACAAATACCATGGTTCTACATTCCTAGCGATAAGTACCGTTATGAGGGGCCGATAAATTGGATTTTGGACCCCCTTTTAGACTGTAAGCATCATCGATTCAGTGTTATGCTATAGCAGCAGTCCCTTGGTCAGTAATCATATTGTTTTACGTCAGAATCTGTGAATGTAAGGTATTGCGGGTCGCATCCACTGATTGTTTTAAATTCATCTCCATCCATTCATTCTTCGTCCTCGCGTTTTGAATTCTGCTCAGTGGAGAATTTTGGACTTTTACTTTGTCATTCCATTTCGTCTCCCACGAACCTGCTACGCAGGCGTAGCAGGGGGAGAGGTGATACTCCCACGTGGCGCGTCCCAGGTGGCGGATAGGGGGGTCCTAACCGGCTTGCCGGCGGACTTGAGGGAAATAAAATACCTCTCACGGACCAAACACACTACCCCCTGCAGGTGGGGGACTCACATGAAGAATACACCCGCGGTATCCCCTGCCTGTCGTAAGAGGCGACTAAAAGGGGCGACCAAGGGCTGACTGAATTAGAACCATGAAACTACTTTTGAATCGTACCATCACGCGGGGAACACCATAGGTTGCCTGTACTTGCGAGTAGTACCACTAAATTGGGTACGAAATAGGTTTGTGATTAGTAGCAGTAAAAGCCTGGCCTGGTGGATTCCAGTACCCGTGCGTCGTACCCATGTGTGCAACACCGCGGGTCTGGGCGTAGCCTGTGAGTTGTACCACTATATGAGCAGCACTGTGGGTCTGCGTTGCCTGTGATTAGTACTCACTATGTGCGGAACACCACGGGGCCCTTGGGACCGGCACCCGTGTCTAGTACCCTAGGTGCGGAAACTCATCGGTTTGCGTTGGCTGTAAGTGACGCCATTGTGTGCGAAACACCATAGGTCTGCGTTACCTGTACGAAGTACAATACTTGTGAGTAGTACCATCTTTTGTGGAACACCGTGAGTCTTCGCTACTTCTGATTAATACCCCAACATGACACATACCATGGTTCTATTTTACTCGCGACATGTACCATTCTGTGGGGCCTTAGACGTGGATTTTGCACCCCCTTTAGACACCAAGCATCATTGTGCTTTATAAGTGGTACCTTGGTCGGTAATACTGTTATTTTCGTTCTCTATTGAATCCGATCCACTGGTTTTTGTTTTTGTTTGTTTTGTGTTTTGTTGGGTTCCTGTCCATCCATTCATTCTTCATGACATGTTTTATTTTTATTTTGGTCAGTGGATGCCTTTGTAATTTTTGTTCTTTCATTTCGTACCATTAGGGGCCGATGACCTTCGCTGTTAGGCCCCTTAAAACAAGAAGCATCATCATCATCATCATCATTTCGTCTCATTTCGTACCATTAGGGGCCGATGACCTCGATGTTAGGCCCCTTTAAACAACAAGCATCATCATCATCATCATCAACCTCGGTACCATGCCATACGCTTTCCCTAGATCTACGAAACATAAATACAACTGCCTATTCCTCTCGTAACATTTTTCAATTACCTGGCGCATACTGAAAATCTAATCCTGTCAGCCCCTCTGTGGTCTGAAACCACACTGGTTTTCATCCAACTTCCTTTCAACCACTGATCGCACCCTCCCTTCCAAGATGCCAGTGAATTCTTTGCCTGGTATACTAATCAATGAGATACCTCGATAGTTGTTGCAGTCCTTCCTGTTCCCTTGTTTATAGATAGGTACAACTACTGCTTTTGTCCAATCTGAAGGTACCTTACAAACACTCCATGCTAATCTTACCACTCTATGAAGCCATTTCATCCCTGCCTTCCCACTATATTTCACCATTTCAGGTCTAATTTCATCTATTCCTGCTGCTTTATGAAAATGGAGTTTCTTTACCATCCTTCCCACTTCCTCAAACGTAATTTAACCAACATAATTTTCCTCCTCCCCATGAACTTTGTTGTTAGCGACACCATCAGAAAGATTTCCTTTTAAGTTAAGAAGATTTTCAAAATATTCCCGCCACCTGTCCAATGATTCCCTGGCATCTATTATGAGTTCACCTGAATTACCCAAAACACTGTTCATTTCCTTTTTCCCTCCCTTCCTATGATTCTTTATTACTGTCCAGAAAGGTTTCCCTGCTGCTTGACCTAGTCTTTCCAGGTTATTACCAAAATTTTCCCACGACTTCTTTTTAGATTCAACAACTATTTGTTTCGCTCTGTTTCTTTCATCTAGGTACAGTTCCCTGTCTGAGTCAGCCCTTGTTTGGAGCCATTTCTGATATGCCTTCTTTTTACGTTTACAAGGTGCTCTCACTTCATTATTCCACGAAGATGTTCGCTTTTTCCCATCTTTACACACAGTTGTTGCTAGGCATTCGCTTGCTGTTTCTACTACAGCATCCCTGTATGTCACCCATCGGGAGGTTGTGGGTTCGGATCCCACTGGTGTCCGGCTGGCCATTTTTGTTCTGTACTTAACATCTCTTCAACACGTACTACATGTACATACCACGACCTAATACGTTGAAAGTTTGTTTCGATCACCCATTCTCTTTCTATACTCTGAACCTGCTTACTGTTCACTGTTCGATAATTCTCACGAATCATATCCATGTACTTCTGTCTAATTTCCTCGTCCTGGAGATTTTCTACCCTTATTCATTTGCCAACAGATTTCACTTTCTCTACCCTGGGCCTAGAGATACTTAGTTCACTACAGATCAGATAGTGGTCTGTATCATCGAAAAATCCCCGAAAAACCCGTGCATATCTAGCAGACTTCCTGAATTCAAAGTCAGTTAAGATACAGCCTATTATGGATCTGATACGCCTAGCCTCCCATGTATAGCGGTGAATAGCCTTATGCTTGAGAAAGGTATACGTAACTGCTAAACCCATACTAGCACAGACGTTTAGCAAACGCTTCTCATTCCCATTAGCTTGCCTGTCTTCCCCACATTTACCAATCACCCTTTCGTACCCTTCAGTTCTATTTCCAACTCACGCATTGAAATCGCCCATTAGCACTACCCTATCCTTGTTGTTGGCCCTGACTACCATTTCACTCAAAGCTTCATAAAACTTGTCAACTTCATCGTCATCCGCACCCTCACATGGTGAATACACTAAGACAATTCTCGTCCTAATTCCTCCAACTGCCAAATCTACTCACATCATTCGCTCATTTACGTGCCTAACAGAAACTATGTTGCGTGCAATAGTATTCCTGATGAACAGCCCTACCCCATACTCTGCCCTTTTCTTTTTAACACCTGCCAAATACACTTCATAATCTCCTATCTCTTCTTCGTTATCTCCCCTTACCCGAATATCACGTACTCCTAGCACATCCAGATGCATCCTCTTTGCTGACTCAGCCAGTTCTACTTTCTTTCTCCCATGAATGAAAACCTGCAACCTGTTTTCCAGTCATTGACCAGGTCAGGGATGTAATGAATGAAGCAGATATAGTCTGTTAGTACAATGGGGTCGCCACTCCCAAAGTGATTTTATTAATGAATGATGGATGCTATGAAATGAGAATGGAGAATGTTGCTTTAATGAAAGATGACAGGGAAAACCGGAGTACCCGGAGAAAAATCTGTCCCGCCTCCGCTTTGTCCAGCACAAATCTCACATGGAGCGACCGGGATTTGAACCACGGTATCCAGCGGTGAGAGGCCGACGCGCTGCCGTCTGAGCCACGGAGACTCTCCTCTTTCTCTCATAATCTCCATTAATATTGACAGCTCCCCATCGAATTCCATTTTGTTCGCCAAGTTGTTTCCAAGGAGTCCCTCGCCTGTCAAATGGGAGTGGGGCTCCGTTACTCTCATAGGTCCGAGGCTAGCTTAAAATGTTCTGTGCTCGGTAAATTCATGAAGCAGGATGCTACCGTACTTGCACATAGTCCAAGTGAGGGTCTCTCCTCTAACGGGTTATGGACCATCGGTGAATTGTATAGTCCTAGCCGCCTGAGCACAAGGAGGGCCGTGACTCAGAATATGTCCGAGATGCCCACTCGCATTCCATAGCAACTTTGTTAACATTTTTAGTATCTTTCCTAACTTTTATTGTTGTGGTAAACTACTGTGTATCACCCGTTATCATTGGAATACAAGTCTGTTACAGTCATATTTCTCAGGCAAATAAATTATTTCTAAATAGAATTGTTTTAATGGCACCGATGAGAACTGTCAATTTTTATGCAGTGTGCTTATTTTACTCAATCTCAAGTTACCATCATGTTATCATTGCTTTACAAAAGAATAAAATAAGTTGAAGAACAAGAGGAAGATGTCGTAGGCTGTACCCTTAAATATGGAAAGGAATACCTTCACTTTGTGGCTGCGGTCCTGAGAAGCAGAGAAGCATATCATTCAAGACTGTCCTCTTTGATTCATATACAGTGATTATTGGTTTAATGTGTAATCAATCCTGAGGATAGCTGCTGTTAATGCCGTGATTCGAGCCTTGAATATTCAAACAGGTTATCCCTAGTTCTTTCACGGAGTAGACTTCCGCGTTGTTGTTCCAAGACACACCTTGAATCCGTGTATTCCACCCATTACAAGTCCTCGACTTTCCCACAGACTATTACCTAGAATGTTTCACTCATCATGCCTAGGCAATTGTGACTCATCAAGGTCAAAGAGACCTTGTCTTCAGGTAGGTGTTCAAGAGAGCAAACAATGCCGGTGATGGTCAAGACTCCATGTTTTCGGTTATTGCAGCAATGCAAAAAAAACCGAAAAGTGTGAAGTCATCACCATACAGACCACGAAGGCTTGGAGGACGCGAAGTTGAAGGCCTCCACTACCGGTAACCTCGACACGAAGTGAGATAGCCGTCAATTGCCCCCAGAAATTAACGTGTACTCGTTTATGGTGCAGGATGTGTGAACCTCGGGGCGATATGCCTCTCCAGGAGTGAAAATCTAGTTCTAAATTCCTGACGGGGTATCGAACTCACGTCCTTCTTGTGAATTGAGTACCCATTTGTTTACTCGGCTAGGCATCCCCTTTATTGCAGGAAACAATGCCAATGTACAACCGAAATATAGCAAACATGTTTGACGTAACTGGCCTTTGAGTACGATAATTATTTCGTTGTCAACTTTGGATAGTGGAAAACGTTTCCTAAAAAGCAATTTCTTTCCTCCTTCGGACTGAAATAGTAAAAGATTTTTATTATAGCTGGATTAGTGTAAAACTTCTTGACATATTATACCCGTCTGTAAGGTTCATGATTTGCCGGTAGCCAGGGTAGATAACAAGAGAATCGCCTGGGCGTATGGAATTCGTATGGTAAAGGACGGGCATGTTCTTAAGGGGACTCATACACCGCGATATATCTAAATTTTCGTGTTTTCTTTCTTGCATGTATATGAAAGACCGTACCTTTCTTAGTACATCTGTTAAGTTTCATTACTAAATTCGACATTTTGACAGAGATATAGCACATTACGTGAGACCATGTGCACATTTGTGAATGGAGTGGGTGTGGCATCAACTGTCAGTGTCCTCTGTATAAATTCCCTGTTACTGTTTTCGTATCACCGGACCGATTGCAGATTTGTTGGGGACACCCACACCCAATTCCCATGGCCATTATGATGACAATAAAGCCTATTTTTAAGGATTTAGTCGCAACAGAACTGCTAAAAAGATGCCTGAAAGGTCGCACGCAAAACGCCAATGAATCCTTCAATAATAGAGTGTGGACAATTTGCCCCCAAAAAAAACACAAACAGTGGAAGAAACATCGTGAGTATTGCTGCTTTTGATGCTGTGAATTCATTCAATGATGGGAATGTTAGCTAGTTACAAGTGTTACAGGAACTGGATGTGACTGCGGGGAAGATATAATTAACTGTTCTGAATCAGCGAGATGTTCTTCGAATGAAATCTGCAGAGAAGAGGCATCGAGAGGTATCCAAGGAGGCAAGGAGAACCCGGAGAAGACTGAGACATTAAAAACACGCTAAAAACATTGAGTTAGAAGGCGAAACATATGCTCCAGGAGCTTTTTGAGCACAGTGTAAGTCGATACGAAGTGTTGAAATTTCAAAGCTTTTTTGTCGAAAGTTCGTTTTTTGGAGGGAAAAACACTATCTCCGGAACTATTTAAGATAATTACTTGAAACTTGGCATTAATATCCCCGTTAATGATCTCTACAGGATGAAGCACGTTCATGAAGTTATATTTAAAAAATAATTAAGACCCCCTGCGGGTGGGGGACGCACATGTAGAATACACCCCCGGTATCCCCTGTCTGTCATAAGAGGGGATTAAACTTGGGAGTGTGGATTGGCGACCACGGGACCCTTGGCTGAGTCTTGGCATTGCTTCCACTTACTTGTGCCAGGCTCCTCACTTTCGTCTTTCCTGCCCAACCTCCCTTGGTCAACTCTTGTTCTTTTCCGAGCCCGACGGTATTAGAGCATTCGAGGCTTAGGGAGTCTTTCATTTTCACGCCCTTCGTGGCCTTGCCTTTCTTCGTCCGTTACTTCTTTTTTCGAAGTGACGGATCCCTTCTCCTTTTTCTCGCTCTCTATCCCCTGTGGGCGGGGGACGCAGATGAAAAATCCACCCACGGTATCCCCTGCCTGTCGTGAGAGGTGACTAAAAGGGGCGACCAAGGGATGAGTGTCTTAGAACCATGAAGATACTTTTGATTAGTACCATCACGCGGGGAACACCATGGGTCTCCTTTACTTGCGAGTAGTTCCACTATATTAGGTACGAAATAGGTTTGTGATTAGTAGCAGCAGAGAGTTAGTTCCCCTGTGGGTATCCAGTACCCGTGAGTCGTACCTGAGCAACACCGCGGGTCTGGGCGTTGCCTATGAGTAGTACCACTACATGAGTGACACCGTAGTCTGCGTTGCCTGTGATTAGTACCCACTATGTGAGGAACACCTCGGCAATAGCGGCACCCGTGTTTAGAACACTTAGGTGAGGAACCTAATCGGTTTGCGTTGGCTATGTGTGGCACCATTGTGTGAGAAACACCATAGGTCTGCGTTACCTGTACGACGTACAGTACTTGTGAGTAGTACCATCATGTGTGGAACACCGTGAGTCTTCGCTACTTTTGATTAGTACTCCAACATGACAAATACCATGGTTCTACTTTACTAGCGATAAGTACCCTTCTGAGGGGCCTTTGACCCGGATTTTGGAAACCTTTAGACATCAAGCATCCTCGATTCCGGATTATGCTTTATAATTAGTGGTCCCTTGGTCAGTAATACTATTATTTATGACCTTTTTTGAGTCGGATCTTCTGGTTCTTTTGTTTTTTGGGTACATGTCCATCCATTCATTCTTCATGCCTTTTTTTTTGGTTAGTGGATGATTTTGAACTTTTTGTTTGCCATTTCATTTCGTACCATTAGGGGCTGATGACCTCGATGTTAGGCCCCTTTAAACAACAAGCACCATTATCATCATCATCAAAATAATTAAGATATACTTGGAAAATTAAACAGAAACTGTCAAATTTTTGAGAGAATTTAAATTTTTAATTTTTAAAAAATATTCCATTATGACATTCATAGTGCTTCATCCTTGAGATTTAAGCATCTTCTTTACAGGAAAGAAGAATCAATCAATTCAGATCAGTATTTTTTGTTAAATCGTGTTTCTTTGTGCTTTATAAAGTTAAAAAGTCACGAACATGTTTTTCTAAATAAAACATGTAATACTTAATATACTGTTCCCAGAATCCCATTCATATATGAAATGGAAGCTCTATGTGTCTACCATAAGTATGTCAGCGTTTCTAATTCTATGTTACATATTAGTGAAGCTATAATGTAATGTTTACCTGTATGCGCAAAACGACTCTCGCGGTGTATGAGCCCCTCTCGTGCGCACAAGCCTCATATGGGGTCCCTAAATCATGTTTCGTTTAGTACGTCGTTTTTTTTAATACTGTTACGAATTTGTGGAAAATTATGACTATGTGCTTCACTTTAGACCTCACGTGAGTGTTGGACGCACTGTTGATAGTTAATATCCGCAGAGTAGTTTATTATGTATTAATTGTTTATTTACATATCTAGTGTGTAATTATATTTTCATCTTATTGGACGATTTCAACGCCCATCACACCATAAGGGGCTCTGAGACGCCTTGTCCCGCGGTAGAGAGCTGGAAACATTAGTAACAGAGCTGGATTTATGCATTTTGAACACCGGAGAACCTACTCACTTTAGTGTACGTTACGGCACATATTCTCGTA
Organism: Anabrus simplex; assembly: GCF_040414725.1. NCBI lineage: Eukaryota > Metazoa > Arthropoda > Insecta > Orthoptera > Tettigoniidae > Anabrus > Anabrus simplex. Next base: position 236,458,591 of record NC_090268.1, on the reverse strand, counting down.
TAGACGTACGTCTATGCAGCCGCACGCTGGTTCCCTTGTTTCGGTGGAATACACACGACGATCTTTGTGACAGTGACCATTTTCCCATCATTCTTACTTTGATGAACCAAAAATTGGTTGGGCTCCCCCTCGATGGATTTCTAAACATGCTGATTGGCTAAAGAGCACATCGCTAGCTGCCTTTAACGACGATATCAGCCGGACCGTCGGCGAGGAAGTAACTTACATCACTCAAGTTATTCTTGCTGCTGCTGGGGAGTCCATTCCGTTCTTTCCGGGGACTCGCCGCCGAAAAATCGTTCCTTGGTGGAACAATGAAATAGCAGCAGCTATCAAAGAACGCCGTCGCGCTCACAAACGTTACCGTAGACAGCCTACTGCGGCCAACTTGGTGACATTTAAGAAACTCCGCACTCAGTCGCGAGTTCTTATTCGCCAAAGTAAGAAAGCTTCATGGGAGAGATATGTGTCGTCTATGACGTCACACACTCCATCATCTCAAGTGTGGACTAAGTTTCGACGGATTTCGGGTATCCAAGGATCATCTGCTGTACCGGAAATTTCCATTGCAGGCCGTGTTGCCCCTGATCCTCTCACAATTGCTAAGCATCTAGAGGTCATTTCGCGGATGTATCTGGCTCCGGGAATTACCATGGTGATTTCCTCGCTGTGAAGCGGGAAGCAGAACGTCATCACCTTAGTTTTGCCACTCAAGCTTCAGAGGACTACAACGTGCCCTTTACGGAGTGGGAACTCCGCAGCGCCTTAGCGCTTTTCAAGGAAACGTCTCCTGGACCGGACAACATCCATAACCAGATGTTGAAACAGCTTAGTGATGGTACTCTACTATATCTCTTTCGTGTGTTCAACCGAATCTGGATAGAGGGTGATTTTCCTTCTCAGTGGCGAGAGGGCATAGTCATTCCTGTCCTCAAGCCTGACAAAGATCCTAAGTATGCTGGAAGTTACAGACATATTTGTCTTACAAACTGCCTGTGTAAGCTATTTGAGAGGATGGTAAATCGCCGACTCGTGCGGTGTCTGAAGAAACAGGGGCTCCTGTCCGAGTACCAATGTGGTTTTCGAGCCGCTCGTTCGGCCACTGACCACTTAGTACGCCTGGAGAGCTCTATCCAGGATGCGTTTCTCCGCAAACAGCATTTGGTAGCTGTTTTCTTCGACTTAGAAAAGGCCTACTATGACACCACATGGCGATATGGTATCCTTTCAGTCCTGCATCAATGGAGATTCCGAGATAACTTGCCGGTATTTATTGCGAATTGTTTGTCCCTCCGTCTATTCCGTGTGCGACCACGTTCAAGAAAACGGAGTCCCACAGGGATCGTTTCTTTGTGTCACTCTGTTCGCGATTGCCATAAACGGTATTGTCGCTGCTGCTGGTTCAACAGTAATACCGTGGCTATATGTGGACGGTTTTTGCTCTGCACTATAGTTCGCGCAGTATGCCAGTCGCAGAGCGACAATTACAGCAAGCTATTCGGAGGGTGGAGCAGTGGACTTTAGAAGATTGCTTTCGGTTTTCAACCGCAAAGACCTCTGTTGTCCACTGTTGTCGTCAACGTACTCTTCACACCAATCCTGAACTTTCTCTAGGAAATGTCGCTCTTCCCGAGGTCGACACTTACCGATTTCTTGGGCTCCTTTTCGACAGTAAATTATCGTGGGAGCCACACGTGCAGGAGCTAAAAGTGTAATGCACTTAGAGGCTTAATCTCTTGAAGTTTCTTAGCAGCACTAATTGGGGAGCTGACCGCGCTTTGCTCCTGCAATTTTAAAGAGCACACATTTTATCCCGGTTAGACTACGGTAGTGCAGCATATGGCTCAGCAAGACCAAGCGTGCTTGCGAAGCTGAACAGCATCCACCACAGCGGTGTTAGGTTGGTGACTGGAGCTTTCCGTACAAGGCCAGTTGCCAGCATGCTCGCTGAGTCTGGTGTGTCGCCTTTACACCTGAGGCGCCAGCAAATGTTTTCTTCGTATGCTGTAATTTTGCGACAGATGCCACTTCATCCCAGCTATCCTTGCGTGTTCAACAATGGCAACCGTTTGCTGTACGCTGCTTGTCCTCAAGCAACGCGGCCGGTTGGAATACGCTTGGATAGCAGTTACAGATTGTTTCACGTATCTTCGGTTCTTTGCCTTGTCAGACAACCAAGTGGGTTACCTCCGTGGGTAGTACGGCGATCTGAAATAATCCTGCAGCTGCCCACTGGCCCGAAGAAAAACACGGACCCTTCGATTTATCGGAGGTTTATCCTGTCCGTTGTTGGCCGCTATCCAGGTTCAGTCGTCGTCTACACAGATGGTTCAAGGACAGAAACGAAGGTGGACTGTGCGTTCGTTGTTGACGATGATATGTTTATTTTTGCTCTCCCGGAAGCCTGTAGTGTGTACACAGCAGAGCTCTATGCTATCCGTGAAGCTCTGCGGTACGCACAGTCCAATGAGCGCCAATACTTTCTTCTGTATACCGACTCCTTGAGTTCGCTCCAGTCTATTGATACTTGTTTCCCTCGGCACCCTCTGGTGCAGCGGGTCGAGGACCTGCTGGCCAGGTGTTCGGATGCCGGCATCAGAATCACATTTATGTGGCTCTGTGGCTCCCAAGCCACATTGGTGTAGAGGGAAATGAACTAGCAGAACAGGCTGCCTAGGAGGCAGTTACACTGCCCCCGTTGCCTTTCAAGGTTCCAGCAAGTGATATTCGCACACAGCTGAGACATCTGGTTATGTTCCGTTGGGAGGTTGAGTGGCAGGCCACTCCACTTCCCAATAAGCTGAGAGCGATAAAAGGATCAACGAAGGTATGGAGGACTTCCCTTCGGGCTTCGCGAAGGGAAGCCGTGGTATTATGTCTTCTTCGGATCGGTCATGGTATCCTGACTTACTCGTATCTTTTGAAAGGAGAACCCCCTCCGGTGTGTACCTGAGGCGATCATCTTACCGTGGTACACATCCTTACGGAGTGTATGGACCTGGTCGATCTTCGCCGTAGTCTTAACCTCTCGAGTACAATCTCCCTTATCTTGTGAGATGACGAGGAGTCGGCAGACCTCGTCATCCGCTTTATGAGGGATAGTGGTCTGTTTTATCGTGTCTAATGATGTCCTTTGTCCTAGTGTATTTGTGTCAATTGCGCTTTTATCTCATTGACTTCATTTTAGTTTGTGTTGCGTATTTTAATGTGTTATTTTAACGTCTAATGTAAATTATGTATATACAGTATATATCTGCACTACCAGGCAATGCCTTATTCCTTTTTTCCCTGTATTTCCTCTTATATTAATAGTAAATAAGGCATTGTGAATTAGATCCACTGATTGTTTTAATCTCATACTCATTTTCTCATCACCATTTTTTAAAACTCTTGTCAGTGGATACATTTTAAAATTTTAAGTAGCATATCTCATGTCGTCCATCTCGTTCCATTAGGGGCCGATGACCTTCGATGTTAGGCCCCTTAAAACAACAAGCATCATCATCATCATCATCATTATATTTTGATTATGTCGTATTGTAGATATTGCCATATGGTAAAATGATATTAGATTCATATTGGTAATGGAAGTGTCCTCGCAATGTCCATTTCGGGTTTAGTTTCTTTCACGAAAGGGATCACCGTTGTACATTAAAGTTAGATTATCAGTTACCGGGCGAGTTGGCCATGCGGTTAAGTGCGCGCAACTGTGAGCTTGCATCCGGGAAATAGTGGGTTGACGCCACTGTCGGCAGTCTTGAAAATGGCTTTCCGTGTTTTCCCATTTTTTCACCCGGAAAATTCTGGGACTGTACCTTAGTGAAGGCCACGGCCGATTTCTTCCCATTTCTAGGCCTTTCCTCTCCCATCGTCGCCATAAGACCTATCTGTGTCTGTGCGACGTAAAACAAATAGCAAAAAAAAAAAGATTATCCATTGACTATTGAATTTATTCTCAAGGTATTTAATTAATTTATTTAGTTGAATGATATTTAAAGATAATTTATATTGAAGGAGGATCGGACAATTAAGATGATATATATTCTCTTTTCTTTCATTATACTGGAAGACAATAAATTCCACACGTAGGATATGTTCATAAACTGCTTAACATTTTAAAATTTTAATCCCATGCCTTACATCTTTGGGTATACTTGTTGATGAATGGTAGGGTTATATGAATTTAAATAGACGAATGGAATTTAATTATGATGAGTATAGTTGAGTGCTTCATAACTTTGAAGACGGTGGGAACATTATATGAGAGGAGCGATTTCTACTTGTTCAGAATATCATCTATACCAAATGGGAACATTTTTAATCGTGTAACATTTGTTATGTAATTATTCGTGAGATGGAATATATGAGAACTGCAAATAAAATAGCGGCAACGTAGTCCAGACACTCGCAGGAGATCGGGCATGCGCAAATAGGATACGAGAGCGGTCAGGTAGTGCTGTTGTCCATGTGTAGTGTGCATTTGACGGGCATCTAGTCGGGAATGTTATTGCTGTGTGGCGTTGAAGTAAAGAGTGTCGATTTCACCGCTCCGAGGCAGGTTTTTAAAAGGTGATCAGCCTTCGTGGATTAAAATGGAGGTTTCTCGTGACAAAAAGGCATCTGAATGTTATCGAGGATTACGCGAGGCCTGGGGCGAGAATACATTACCGTATAGGACGGTTGCACGATGGGTCAAGGCGTTTCGTGCAGGTGGGAATGAGGCTGCGGATTTGCACCGCAGGGGTCGGCCGTCCATTCCTCGAGACCAGATTGATATCGTGAGTGTTCTAGTTTCCATAGACAATCGATGGAGTGTCCGGGAATTATCCGTAGAGGCATCTGTACTCCCTGCAGTAGAGCGCTTCGTCGCTGTCATCAACACAGAACGCCTTGCCAACGGTTCCCAACGGCTTCCCGACATTTAGCCAAAGACTTTGCGGGTGACTCCTTTGAAGGAATTAAATGAAATTGTACTTGTTAGTTAGTTCATTTAATATTGCGTTCTATCAGTATTGCCACTATTTGCAGGCCTCGTATATTTACTTATTTACTTTTAAAACCTTTGTTTTCATTTCATTTTTGTAAAAATCCTTCCTAGGGAGCCAAAAGATGCGGTAATTTAGCACTGTGGAATCACATGCTAGTCTAACATGCATCGATGAGATGCGCCAAGTTGATTAATATTATATCTCATTTGGCATCGTATTATAATGGCGTCTTACTCACACAGAGTGCGACAATCTTAATTCATATGGCTATATCCATCACATACTCGAAAATTTCATTTTTAGCACCTAGATCACGATATAATATTTATTTACTTGAAAAATATCTCCCATTGGAGATGGTCACATCGGACTCAGTATACTCTCAAATATATTTTTATAATTAGCTGGTATACCCGTGCTTCACTACAGAATTATTATACACAGAATTTTCGATGAAGTCGTGTACACGATGTGAATGGAAATAGAAAGAGCTAATACGGAACAAGAAAAAAGACTATAGCCAATAGAAGAGAGAAAGCATATCGAAGAGGCAGAGGAAAAACCCTATAGGATACTGAAATCAAAACCGCACCTAAAAATTCCACAGTCAACAGCAATGGACGGAACACTTCCAGGAACTATACGGAAACACACAATCGAATGAATTTGAAATAAAGGACACACCAATACACACATTACAACCCACGAACCTGCTACGCAGGCGTATCTGGGGGAGAGGTGATACTCCCACGTGGCGCGTCCCAGGTGGCGGATAGGGGGGTCCTAACCGGCTTGCCGGCGGACTTGAGGGAAATAAAATACCTCTCGCGGACCAAACACACAACCCCTGTGGGTGGGGGAGGCTGACGAATAATACACCCACGGTATCCCCTGCCTGTCGTGAGAGGCGACTAAAAGGGGCGACCAAGGGATGATTGAATTAGAACCATGAAACTACTTTTGATTCGCACCATCACGCGGGGAACACCATGGGTTGCCTGTACTTGCGAGTTGTACCACTATGTTCGGTACGAAATGGGTTTGTGTTTAGTAGTAGTCATGAGCGTGGCCTGGGGGTTTCCAGTACCCGTGCGTCGTACCCATGTGAGCACCACCGCGGGTCTGGGCGTAGCCTGTGAGTTGTACCACTATATGAGCGACACCGTGGGTCGGCGTTGCCTTTGATTAGTATCCACTCTGTGAGGAACACTACGGGGCCCGTGGGACCGGCATCCGTGCCTAGTACACCTAGGTGAGGAAACTCATTGGTTTGCGTTGGCTCTGAGTGGCGCCATTGTGTGAGAAACAGCATAGGTCTGCGTTACCTGTACGAAGTACAATACTTGTGAGTAGTACCGTCTTGTGTGGAACACCGTGAGTTTCGCTACTTTTGATTAGTACCCCAACATGCCAATACCATGGTTCTACTTTACTCGCGGCATGTACCATTCTGTGGGGCCTTAGACATGGATTTTGCACCCCTTTCGACATCAAGCATCATCGTGCTTTATGAGTGGTCCCTTGGTCAATAATGTTATGTATGATCTTTGAGTCTGATCCACTGTATTTTGGTTATTTGTTTCCTTTTTTTTTGTTGGGTTCATGTCCATCCATTCATTCTTCATGACGACATTATTATTTGTTTTTTGGTCAGTGGATGAATTTGACATTTTTGTTCTTTCATTTCGTACCATTAGGGGCCGATGACCTCGATGTTAAGCCCCTTTAAACAACAAGCATCATCATCATCATCATCATCAACACATTACAACCTATCACAACAGATGAAGTGAAGCGATGTGTAATGGACTCCAAGGCCAAAAAATCCGAAGGCCCGGATGGGATTCACAAAGAACACATAAAGACAACACTGATAGACACCATAGATCCACTGACCCTAATATTAAACGAATGCATGAAAAGAAAAAATACCCAGCATATGGATACAGGCAAAAGTAATCACTATATACAAAGGAAAAGTCATCAGGAACGACCACAGTTCATACATGGAAATAGCACTAGAGTGTAATATCTTCAAGCTTTTTCCAAAGATCGCACTACATCGCATGCGACCAAAAATAGCAAGAGAGATACCACCAAGCCAGTACGGGTTCATGGAAGGTAAATCGACCTTACAAGCCATCGAAGAAATCATAGTCGAAGTAGACAGCGCACTAACCCAACCAACCAGCCCACTGTACGCCATTTTCATCGACTACGCAAAAGCATTTGACAGCATTGACAGGAAAGCACTCATACAAAATCTTGAAAAAGCACTATTAGTCTTACAACATGAACGGGACATAATAAAATCCATATTTAATGCAAACCATGTGGAAATCTACGACGCAACCACCAGCACGCCCGCCCTAACGCAGACGAGAGGAATTCTACAAGAAGATCCGATGAGCCATATGCTATTCAACCTGATGACATGGGGCATCATAAACGAACTGGGGACCGGAAAGTTTAAGCTACATAGCGCTGATATCCAGGGATCCCACGGATATCCAGACTGCATTCAATAACCTCAGAGCAAGGGCGAATAAAATCTCGCTAACCAACAACAGTACCAAGGCAAAAGTTATTAAATTTAGAATGGGAGGAAAACTGGCAACATATGACGTCTTCCGTAACGAAAAGGAACAACTCGAGATCGTGTCATCATTTAAATACCACTGCAAACCACAGGCGCAACCTTCACACTGTACGTAAGAGTAGCGGCAGCAACTAAAGCAATGTACGAGATCTCCAAGCCTCAGGACCTCTCAGTGAGCACCGCAATGGCACTATTCAAGCTTAAAGATGCCCCGGTAGTTCCATACGGGATACAGTTAATATAGCACAAACTAACTGTTGCAAACATGAAAAGAATAGAAAATATAAAGGCCGGGTACTTGAAACGGATCCTACAGATCTCAAAATTTACAGAGAATCGAATGGCATACATAATGGCAGACGAAACATTCTTTCTGGAAGACATCTAAGAAACATTCGGACTACTAGACACCGCCGCATCGACTGCCATCCTTGAAGAAAAGAGACAGAAAGCCCAGCAGACACCTGAAGGTTTCTACGAAACAGAAGTAATGAAGAACAATGGATGGAAGGGTGAAAACTACACCATGTACACACACGCTTCGATGTCCACGGATTCCAAGGGAAAATATGCCTAACCATGAGATTCCACGCCCCAGACGAAGAATGTATCTGCCGTCTCTGCGGCATGACCTGTCCTAGGTACCACCTGACGAATTATACTAAACAAACACAACGCATCAGCACACTTGCTAAGGACTGGTAAAAATTAAGTGACGTACCAAAAGAAAAATAATGAAAAATTGTAACCTTTAACATATATGTACACGTTGTGTTTAATTTCAAAAAATTAAATAATATTTTATTAAATTGAATAATAATATAGTTATTTAAAAATTAAATTTTTGGCACCTTCGCCTAAAATACAATTTTATCAAGCGTGAATAAAGTTATTTATAGCCTAGATTGTAGTACCTTATTCGCAGACTTAACATACCGATGTTCATCAAACTCTGTTCTAGTATTTTCTCATGGTTCGGCGTAGATGTGGAATTAGTAACAAACATCGAAATTCGTGAATATCACTGTTTTCATAACCGGTGCGGTAAAAATGTATAAGATATAAATGATCGGAAATGTAATTCTATTTAACTTTAGTTATGAAATATTTATCGATAGGGCTTCTAAAAAGATAAATATTTGAGAATTCAATTTTAGGCCTTCCCCTAAACTACGATTTTCTTTCTCTCTCTTAATCTGCTTAGCCTCCAGGGTTGGCTTTTCCCTCGGACTCAGCGAGGGATCCCACCTCTACCGCCTCAAGGGCAGTGTCCTGGAGCTTTAGACTCTGGGTCGGGGGATACAACTGGGGAGGATGACCAGTACATCGCCCAGGCGGCCTCACCTGCTATGCTGAACAGAGGCCTTGCGAGGGGATGGGAAGATTGGAAGGGATAGACAAGGAAGAAGGAAGGAAGCGGCCGTGGCCTTTAGTTAGGTACCATCCCGGCATTTGCCTGGAGGAGAAGTGGGAAACCACAGAAAACCACTTCCAGGGTGACTGAGGTGGGAATCGAACCCACCTCTACTCAGTTGACCTCCCGAGGCTGGATGGACCCCGTTCCAGCCCTCGTACCACTTTTCAAATTTCGTGGCAGAGCCGGGAATCGAACCCGGACCTCCGGGTGGTGGCAGCTAATCACACTAACCACTACACCACAGAGGCGGGCAACTACCATTTTACTCAGCGTAAATAAACATCCACGGTATCCCCTACCTGTCATAAGAGGCGTCTAAATGGGGCTACAGGGGCTCTTGACTTGAGAGTGTGTTTTGGCTCGATCTGGTGGTAGGCCTACAGTATTTGAAGGTGAAGCCTCATTTCGGAAATCTTACTAGCACGTAAAAGAACTGTGGAACAAAATTCCATGACGTTCGAAAACCGGTGATAGTTAGCGAACGTAACACCACCGAGGGTTATGGGGAAAAGCCGTTGGTTACACAGTCGAAAAGTGCTATTGCAACATGACTTAACCTTACGAGTAACACGGACCGCGGTATCTACATGCACTAGCTGTGGTGCCAATGCCATTATTGATCACCACTGTCACAATCAAAAATGACCCTGAGACTTCAGTGAAAGAATTTGCTCTGGCCTGTACAAATAGATTTAAAAAAGAAGCTGCACGTTAAAACCGTTCACTTAATTACATTCGAAATAATTAATGTTTCATAGTAATGATGTATTTTAGACTCTTAGAATAAGATATACTTATTTGAGAAGTAATGGTATATTCGAGATGAACCACGACTTCGCCATTTTGGTAATCTGTTATGTTAAGACACTAATTATTTTGGCCATATTATTGGCCTTGATGAAAGCTTCTTCTTTCTTTAGTAGTTCAATAAAGGCTTAAAGCTTTGGAGAATTGGGCTACGAAGGAACACAGAGTTAAAGGCGTGCTTCTCTACAAGCAATTTACACCAGCAAACTCGTGGATCCAAGATCCTGCAATGAATGGAGGGAGGGTATCAAATGACAGCTATTATATCAGCTCTACAAAGTATACCAGACAGTCTCAGGACAACAGCCTATATCGGCGTTGCCACAGAGAGTTCGAAACACTTGTTCATGCCCTTGAAATCTGTCCTCATGATGAACTCTTTACGTAACTCACGTCATGCTGTCAGATCAGCCATCGCTGATACTCTGAAGAAAGAATAAGGGAATCAACGCATACCAAGAAGTTCATGATCTCTCCTGTGATAGCTGCAATCGACGGTGGTGGTGTTGGTGGTTTCAAGAGGAAGTACCACTAGGGAAACATCCTCCATTACCACCGACCAGAGGAAAAATATGGAATGCGTCCGACTCTTCCAAAAATGAAGGGACCGGTCAAGAAAGACAAGGACCACGAAGGACATGTGAATGAAAGACTCCCTTGGCCTCGGAAGCCTAATACCCTCGGGATCGGAAAAGAACAAGAGTTGACCAAGGGAGGTCGGATAGGATAGATAAAGTTTAGGAGTCTGACACAAATAAGTGGAAGCAATGTCAAACTCAGCTACGGGTCCCATGGTTACTTTGTACCACCGTATAACTGGCCAAATCAGGTTATCTGTTCACATCCCTCAGCTCAATAGTGGATCTAATATAACAGACCGTACCAATTGTCTTTTGAAGGCGATTCGGTACCTTGGAGGATAAGGGACAGAAGACATAACACATCGAAAGAAATAAGGAAGGTAATGGTGTAAACTGTTAATATTGTTTCTGTAAGCTCATAACATTGCGAGAAATTAGATGTATGATTATAAATAATCCAGAATACCTGGCTCAACATTCACCAACGCTACTACTGTACGATGGAATGTGGGATAGGAGGCTGATGATGATGATGATGCTTGTTGTTTTAAGGGGCCTAACAGCGAAGGTCATCGGCCCCTAATGGTACGAAATGAAAGAACAAAAATTACAAAGGCATCCACTGACCAAAATAAAAATAAAAAATGTCATGAAGAATGAATGGATGGACAGGAACCCAACAAAACACAAAACAAACAAAAACAAAAACCAGTGGATCGGATTCAATAGAGAACGAAAATAACAGTATTACCGACCAAGGTACCACTTATAAAGCACAATGATGCTTGGTGTCTAAAGGGGGTGCAAAATCCACGTCTAAGGCCCCACAGAATGGTACATGTCGCGAGTAAAATAGAACCATGGTATGTGTCATGTTGGGGTATTAATCAGAAGTAGCGAAGACTCACGGTGTTCCACAAAAGATGGTACTACTCACAAGTATTGTACTTCGTACAGGTAACGCAGACCTATGGTGTTTCGCACACAATGGCGTCACTTACAGCCAACGCAAACCGATGAGTTTCCGCACCTAGGGTACTAGTCACGGGTGCCGGTCCCAAGGGCCCCGTGGTGTTCCGCACATAGTGAGTACTAATCACAGGCAACGCAGACCCACGGTGTCGCTCATATAGTGGTACAACTCACAGGCTACGCCCAGACCCGCGGTGTTGCCCACATGGGTACAACGCACGGGTACTGGAATCCACCAGGCCAGGCTTTTTACTGCAACGAATCACAAACATATTTCGTACCATATTAGTGATACTACTCGCAAGTACATGCAACCCATGGTGTTCCCCGCATGATGGTACGAATCAAAAGTAGTTGCATGGTTCTAATTCATTCATCCCTTGGTCGCCCCTTTTGGTCGCCTCGCACGACAGGCAGGGGATACCGTGGGTGTATTATTCGTCTGCCTCCCCCACCCACAGGGGGTGTGTGTTTGGTCCGCGAGAGGTATTTTATTTCCCTCAAGTCCGCCGGCAAGCCGGTTAGGACCCCCCTATCCGCCACCTGGGACGCGCCACGTGGGAGTATCACCTCTCCCCCTGCTACGCCTGCGTAGCAGGGTCGTGGGGGATAGGAGGCAAGAGAATGGAGCGCTCTCACAAAATTCTTAAATTTTCAGACTGCTCCCCACCCATAAATAATATTTATACATAGTAGATAAAAAATGAGTGCATCTTCCTACTCGTTCCTTATTTAATATTCTATCAGACTTAATTTTGATCGTCAAAATTCAACTCTCTCCCATGTTCTGTAAAATCAGTCAATACTGATCTGCATTTAGGGCACTCACCCAGGTGACCGATTACGTATCTGTTGTTTTCCTAGCCTTTTCTTAGATGATTGCAAAGAAATTGGAAGTTTATTGAACATCTCCCTTGGTAAGTTATTCCAATCTACAACTCCTCTTCCCATAAACGAATATTTGCCACAATTTGTCCTCTTGAATTCCAACCTTATCTTCATTTTATGATATTTTCTACTTTTAAGGACATCACTCAAACTTATTCGTCCACAAATGTCATCCCACGCCATCTCTCCACTGACAGCTCGGAACACACCACTTAGTCGAGCAGCTCTTCTCCTTTCTCCCAAGTCTTCCCAGCCCAAACTTTGCAACATTTTTGTAACGCTACTCTTTTGTCGGTAGTCACGCAGAACAAATCTGCTGCTTTTTTCTTGTGTGGATTTTTTTCCAGTTCTTGAATCAAGTAATTGTGGTGAGGGTCTCATACACTGGAAGGATACTCTAGTTGGGGTCTTATCAGAGACTTATCCCCTGTTGATACCAACAACAAACATTTTATCTATGTTTCTGAGGAAAGTGTACCTGCGAGGAGCTTACACAATGCCATTAGCTCATTCAGTTTTTGAGTAAAAATGGACGGAACTGACACAAGGGACCGGACACTGTCCTCATGTAGCACCCTCTCCCTACTGTCATATATCACGTCATTCAGTTCATCTCATTAACTCCTCTGATGAGGTTGACGTCAGGAACGGCATCCGGTCATAAAAACCCGCCACGAAAGATTCATCTCACCTCATACCCGACCCCGTAGGGAAACGGGACAAGGGTTGGACAAACAAAACAACGTGTTAAAAGGTTGTGAACTTCCTAACTAGCTGACTTATTTTACAACATATGTAAATCTGCATTTAACTTGAAAATCTGAATATCTTCATTTAAAATGGAAAATCTGAAAATTAATATTCATTATATAAAATACACACTCGTCGAACCTTGTACTCACACTTACTTGTTACCTGCTTACTTACACATACGTTATTTGAAGGGCGCCAGCTGTCACTCAGTACAGCAATAATAGAATGAGACTCTTGACCATCTCTAGGGTGTGGGGTAATAAGCTTACTTTTGACAACATACCATATAAGTTCTGGGAAAAGGAGATTGGCGTTCGGTTTCCCCATTCATTTTGAGGTTAAGATATTTTACTGTCAATGAAATGAAACTCTGAATTCGTTTGATAGAACAATATATATTCTTTAAATAATATATCAAAAAATAGTGAGTCTTGTTGCGATAAAACAGATGAGAATATGAAATTATGACATTGCAACTGACAGAAACTAGGCATGAATTTGAATTCTTCTTGACCGGACATTTAACAATTTATACGAAATATTTCCCTCACTGATTCACTTGACTGTACCTTCAACACTTTGAGTGTAATTACGACGTAATCCATTGCTCTGGTGTTTACTGTAGATGTGTCACGCCTAACGTGGTGATACATCCTTGAGACTGCTTCTTCTCCATATCATCTGACTTCTTTGTAAGTCAATATGGTATGACCTCTTGGTAGGTCCAGGGTTGCCCTCTCTGACTCCTTGGTAAGCCTTGCGTCCGCGTCTTCCACTAAGTGACGGACCAACCATTTGGTCTCACTCTCTCAATGACCAATAATGGCTCACTGAGTCTTCTCCATCTCTCATTCACACTGGTTGACTGGCCACCTAAGGCCTCTTGATCTAGTAGACTACTTCACTGTACTGCATCCGTATAAGTAATGACTGACGCTACAATATGGAGCTACCTTATATAGACGTTGGTTGACACAACTACGTAATCTCCAAAAATAACAATGACATACTCCCACCTACGCGACAGATATTACATACAGTGGTGAAATAGCCCCGCGGCGATTGAGTCGATGCGCGCATATCTAAATAAATACGATGACATAGCCAAGGCGTGGCGATGACTTGGCAGAATCTCCACTGGTATAGCAATATAACAACGTCACTTCCAATCTCTGATATATACAACAATTCTCACTGTACAGGTGTTCAATGATAATCTACACATACGTATATATGTATACATCTAAGTGCAATCTTGCAAGCAACAGGCAATTGCAAAATTGAATAAAACGGATAATTACAATAATAGTACAATATCACAGATAACATAATAATAATACTGACATAATAATAATAATAATAATAATAATAATAATAATAATAATAATAATAAAATACAGATAAAATCATACAATAATAAAAATACAGATATCATCTTGTAACGGGATTTGAACCGTTACAAGGTACGTTTGCTATTTAATAAATACATTTTATGAAATTAATATTCAGGCGTCGGAAATGAATAAAAGACATGTTTTACAAGTAAAACTAACATTTTTAATAACACTGTTATCGGATGAGAACGGTCTTCTGTGGTTTCGCATTTTCATTTCTAGACAAATGCCGGACCTGTTCCTATTCATAGGGCACAGCCGATTCCTTACACATCCTTACGCAGTTTCGTTCACCATCATTCATTTAATCTTCATTAGCTCCTCAACTGAGCTTGGTGGCAGGAAGGGCATCCGGCCATAAAAATATGCCATATAATTTCATCTTACCTCATCCCCGATCCCTTACCATGAAACGGGACAAACAGGTAGACATACAGTTAATATTAACGTATTTAATTATTACGTTATTATAATATTTTCCTGCCTGCTTTCATTTCTTGATGGATACAGTTATTTTGCATCCATTTCTTGGCACAGACCAGAGAAAAGTGTTTCTTCCAGTCTCATCAATGGCTGTGTCAATATGGAAGCTGCTGGGATGTGGGTGGTACTGAGTAATGCCATTCAGAGCACAGCCAGTGCTTCTGATTGTTATGAAAAGTGTTACACATAGGGTTAGTCGTGCTTCGATAGCACTTTCTGGCTCACTAAGGAAAGCAATGAACGGGCGAGTTGGCCGCGTGCGTAGAAGCGCGCGGCTGTGAGCTTGCATCCGGGAGATAGTAGGTTCGAATCCCACTATCGGCAGCCCTGAAGATGGTTTTCCGTGCTTTCCCATTTTCACACCAGGCAAATGCTGGGGCTGTACCTTAATTAAGGCCACGGCCGCTTCCTTCCAACTCCTCGGCCTTTCCTATCCCATCGTCGCCATAAGACGTATCTGTGTCGGTGCGATGTAAAGCCCCTAGCAAAAAAAAAAAAAGGAAAGCAATGGCAAACTACCTCATTGCTCATCTTGCCTAGTACGGCTCATTTTGGTGCTACCATTGGTTTTTCTGGTTTTCTTATCACTGCATAGACTTTGATGGTGCTATTTGAGGATCCATCCAGCCTCTGGGCTGATGACTTTAGAGATAATATTTTCACCAGAGTGTACTTATACGTGGAGAATAAAGAATACCAACGTATAGTCGCTCAAAAACTGAATGATTTGATGGTATTTTGTATGATCCTCGCAGGTGCACTTTTCTCAGAAACAGTTAGTTATTGAACCTGTAGATGAGATGTTTGTTGTTGGTATCAACAGGGTTTCTTTATACATGAGAGTGAATGATATTTTGATAATCAAAATTAAGTCTGATAGAATATTAAATGCAAGGAATGTGTAGTACCATGCACTCATTTTTTATCGACTAAGCATAAATATGATTTTTAGGTGGGGAGCAGTCTGAAAATATAAGAATTTCATCGTACAATGCTCGTGCATGTTGATCCCGTTATTCTGGATTATTTATAATCATACATCTAATTTCCCGCAATGTTAGGAGCTTACAGAAACAATATTAACAGTTTCCACCATTACCTTTTTTATAATTTTCTGTCGATGTGTTATGTCTTCTGTCCCTTATCCTCCACGATACCGAATCGCCTTCAAAAGACAATTGGTACGGTCTGTTATATTATATCCACTATTCAGCTGAGGGATGTGAACAGATAACCTGATTTGGCCAGTCATACGGTGGTACAAAGTAGAAGTGACACATTTGTTAGAATTACAATAGGGAAATTAACTCACTCGTCCTCACAAATCACTACTGAGTCAGATATGAGCTATCCTAGTAAATGAACCTAAACTCAACGTTCTACAGTCGAATTGTCATCGTTCAACAGACGATATTATCCCTGTCATTCCTGGAAAACGTAAGATATAGATTTAATTTCAAGTTTCTGGAACTACACCAGGATTCAATCTCACAACTCTTACCACCTACGATATGCATCCGGTTATTATTATTATTATTATTATTATTATTATTATTATTATTATTATTATTATTATTATTATTATTATTATTATTAGAAGGCAGTGAGTTGGAGAAGAAGACCGGAGACTGCGCTCTGCTTTATTAATGTTTATGGAAGATTATCTCTTTTATATACAGTACTAGCTGATGTACCCGTGCTTCGCTACGGAATTCTACATTGTATACAGAATTGTAGGTTAGGTGGAGTACACGTTGTGAGTAAGACTGTATTAAATTGCATAGCTCTTAACGTTACCCTAGAAACGCGACGGAGAAATCACCAAACGTTTTTTCTCATATGAAGACTACGTTAGGGAATATTTATCGTAATGGTAGGCCCGCTTGCCTACCATCAGTCACAATCACGTTGGGGAGTTTTCATTATAATGGCAGACTCTCACTCTCCACCTGCCTTTTTACATCCACAGAAAGACTCTCTTAGTGATTTTCCCAACTGAAATGAACATAGGTCATACAATTACGTCAGTAGGAATGGCGCGAGTAAAGCAATAATTTCACATGAAATATTTGATCAAATGAAAAACCACACATTTTCTCACTTTTAACAAACAGTACTACGCTGCCGATTTAACACTCCAAAGTTCCAGAGCTGGAATGACAAGGCCGCAAACAGCCGGGATCCGTGAACCCTCTTAGTCTTTTTTCGGTGGTGGTTGTGGGGGGGGGGGGTCGAATAGTGGAGAGTCCCAGGGCAAAAACTATGCCCTTTTAACTAATCTGTTTCCTAGGAGTACCCGATGAGTCGGAAAATCTCAATTCACTACACTGGTGGCGGAAAAATCTATCTGACTTGGAGGCAATTTTTTCCTCCAAGCCAGAGGAGAAACCGCCTCTTCACTGCTAATTTCGAATAAAATGAATGTAGAATTTAATGAAAGTGAAAAGGAAGAAGCTCGTTTTAAGAAACGACTCTTTTCAGGGTTGAATTTGGAGTTATTTAGTGAATTGTGGTGCTATAATTTGGAATATGCCTAAATTGTAATTCTAGACCAGGGATCGAATAGATGGAATACTATGATGAACCAGTGAGTTCTGTACCAGCAGATGGCTAAATGGTTTGCGTGGTGGCCTTTGGTCACAGGGGTCCCGGGTTCGATTCCCGCCAGGGTCGGGAATTTTAACCATAATTGGTTAATTTCTCTGGCACGGGGGCTGGGTGTATGTGTCGTTTTCATCATCATTTCATCCTCATCATGACGCGCAGGCCGCCTACGGACGTCAAATCAAAAAGAAAGACCTGCATATGGCGAGCCGAACTTGTCCTCGGACACTCCCGGCACTAAAAGCCATACGCCATTTCATTCTGTACTGTATCAAAAAATGTGTGAACCAGAAGAATAGCATGCTAAAGAAGAAAGTTTTCTAACTCGCCAGTTATTTCCCGCCAATATTCAGTCAGGCTGTTATACTCGGTACGCCACGAACCTGCTACGCAGGCGTAGCAGGGGGACAGATGATACTCCCACGTGGTGCGTCCCAGGTGGCGGATAGGGGGGTCCTAACCGGTTTGCCGGCGGACTTGAGGGAAATAAAATACCTCTCGCGGACCAAACACACACCCCTTGTGGGTGGTGGAGGCAGACGAATAATACCCCCACGGTATCCCCTGCCTGTCGTGAGAGGCGACTAAAAGGGGCGACCAAGGAATGATTGAATTAGAACCATGAAACTATTTTTGATTCGTACCATCAAGCGGGGAACACCATGGGTCGCCTTTACTTGCGAGTAGTACCACTCTGTTAGGTACTGAATAGTTTTGTGATTCGTAGCACTCAAGCGGGGTTCAGTGTGGGTTTCCAGTACCCGTGAGTCGTACCCGTGTGAGCGACACCACGCGTCTGGGCGTAGCCTGTGAGTTGTACCACTATACGAGCGACACCGTAGGTCTGCGGCGCCAGTGATTAGTACCCACTATGTGAGGAACACCACGGGATGTGTGGTTAGTACACCTAGGTGAGGAACCTCATCGGTTTGCGTTGGCTATGAGTGGCGCCATTTTGTGAGAAACACCATAGGTCTGCGTTACCTTTACGATGTACAATACTTGTGAGTAGTACCTTAATGTTTGGAACACCGTGAGTTTACGCTACCTTTGATTAGTACCGCAGCTTGAGAAATACCATGGTACTACTTTACTCGCGACATATACCATTGTGAGAGGCCTTAGACCTGGATTTTGGACCCCTTTAGACATCAAGTATCCTCGATTCAGGATTGTGCTTCATGAGTGGGCCCTTGGTCAGTAATGAATTATCTATGATCTTTTTTGAGTTGGATCCACTCCTTTTTTGTTTGCTCGTTTTTTGTTGTTTTTTTGTTTTTGTTTTTGGTTCATGTCCATCCATTCCTTCTTCATGACGATTTTTGTTTTGGACAGTGGATGATTTTGAATTTTTTGTCATTTCATTTCGTACCATTAGGGCCGATGTCCTTGATGTTAGGCCCCTTTAAACAACAAGCATCAGCATCATCTTCATCATACTCGGTACGCAGCAGTAATCCCATCTATCGGAGTTGAGCGGCAGCATAATTGACAAAGAACATCACCACAAACAATGGTCAATGTAATGTTATTGTTGAACAATGTTATGCGCTTTCATTATTGTAGGCCTTCACATTTAGTTTTCTTCCGACTCTGAAATACCACTCTTATCATAGTCGGTACGGTAAAATTGAATAAAACACAAATGGTCGGAAATTGTACTCTATAACTTTTGTTATGTAGTACTTTTCGATAGGACCAATAGCATAGGTATTTAAAAATTAAATTTTAGGCGCCTTCCCCTAAACTATAATTTCATACAGGGCGAATAAAATGGTTTATAGCTTAGCCTGTAGTTTCTTATTCCCCGACTCTATATACAGACTTTCATTAAATTCTTTTAGCCCATTTTCTCGTGGCTTGGTGTTGATATGGAATTGGCAACAAAAATACAAATTCATGAATATCTATGTTATCAAAGCCGGTATGGTAACAATGTATGGCATGAATGATAGGAAATTTAATTCTATATAACTTTAGTTATGCAGTATTTATCGATGGAACCACTAATAATATAAATATTTTACTCAGGGTGAGTAAAATGATTTATAGCCTAGATGGTAGTAGCTCATCCCCCGACTTCACATACCGATTTTCATTAAATTATCTTCAGCTGTTTTCTCGTGATGCGTGTACGTACGTACATACATACATACATACATACATACATACATACATACATACATACATACATACATACATACATACATACAGACAGACAGACATTACGGAAAAGTAAAAAGTGCATTTCCTTGTTACTATGGACATGACCGATACAGAAATACCATTTTTTTTTCAAATTCTGACCAATGTACAGACAAAACTCTTACTTTATGTGTATAGATACATTTACTTTCTGGATCTAAATGTTCTGTACCAATTTCAAAGTTCCAATTCTGCTGCCATCTAGAAACGAAATGGAATTCTGCTGGCATGCTCCCAAGGCTAAGTTAGTTTTGTAGAGTGGACTCAGAGCCTTCCGTTGTAAGCACTTAAAATGCCAGCAAGAAAGACATCGAATTCTAAGGATTTTGCCCGCCCATACATCGGTTACCCCTATCAGAATCAAACTCCTTGAGTAGAACACCCTACCTCTTTACCATTGAGGAGGTTCGTTGGTTATCTTGGGTGATTTATTTATTTATTTATTTATTTATTTATTTATTTATTTATTTATTTATTTATTTATTTATTTATTTATTTATTTATTTATTTATTTATTTATTTATTTATTTATTTATTTATTTATTTATTTATTTATTTATTGACTTTAGCAGTGGCGAAGTTAGGGCTCATGGCCCTCTCGTACACTTAACCACATAATTGATCTACAGATAATACATATATAAAAGAAATGTACTATTCTATCATAAAATCAATGATAAGCTAAAAATTACAGATTTGGACAACATATAACGAAGAAAGAAAGCAGAGTTCAACAAATAAAATAGAATAAAATTCGGAGCATATAGATAATGAGAAAGAGACAAAGTCATAATGAAAAGTAAGATACAAACTGAAAAAATAAGCAATACAAAAAGATAACACAATAAGTAATAAAGTAAATGGAAATATAAGTATGGCAATAAAAGTGATCTATGTACATGAGTAAGAAGCTAAATATTATGTACATTACACTATAATAATAATAATAATAATAATAATAATAATAATAATAATAATAATAATAATAATAATAATCACTCAACCTATCATACGTCATCACACACACGAAACAGTCAGCGGTATTCAACAGGTAATCTCTACATGCAATCTTAAATTTCGATATTGAGTCTGAGTTCCTGACAGCATCTGGGAGTGAATTCCAAAGTCGTGACCCAGCCACAAGGAAGGATCTGTTATATATTGAGGAGTGGTTGACGGGAATAGCGAGGGAAGTGCCAGATCTAGTGTTACAATTATGGAATGAGGATAATAAATGGAATTTTGAAGAGATGTATTTGGGTAGATTTTCCTTCTGAGTTCGATATATCAAAGTACGTGGTATTTCCGTCGCCTCTCGGGTTTCAGCCAGGAAAGAAATGTGTAGCTAGGGGTTATGTGAGCATCATAACTCAAGTTAAAAACAAACCGAAGACCAGAGTTCAGTGCTCGTTGAAATTTCATAGTTTGTTCACGGGTTGCATCAATGAGGACAATGTCGCAGTAGTCAAGTATTGGTAGTATCAACGTTTGGAGTAGTTTTATCTTTACGTCTTGTGGCAAAATGTCCTTATGTCGTTCCAGGGGGTGTAGCGTCGCATACATCTTTCTACATGTATTTCTTACGTGTGCAGACCAGTCAAGAATTTCAGTCAGGATCATACCTAGGTTCTTCACTTCCTTACTGAACGGGATTACGGTGGCATTTAATGTCACCGGAGGAATAGCATAATTTTTGTACATGGTGTTTAATAATTTCTGAGAACCGATAATAATTGTTTGAGTTTTGGGGGGGGGGGGTTGAGGAGGAGAGAGTTTTCACTGGCGTACACACTGAGTTGTTGAAGGTCGGAGTTAATATCTCTTATTGCATTCGATATATCGTTTATATTAACGTGTTAGTAAATCTGGAGGTCGTCGGCAAAGAGGTGACATCTATTATACTTTATTTTAGAGGAGATATCATTTACATAGAGGACAAACAAAAGGGGACCAAGAACAGAGCCTTGTGGGGTTCCTGCCTTCCGGAGTTGCCACTGAGAAGCAGTATCTTGTACTGTAACACGTTGCATACGATCTGTAAGATATGCGGTGAAAAATTTTGAAGCAACATTACCGAAAAATTTTTCAAAATTATTCCTAACTGCGCCGGGTGAAATACATCCTTTACCTAGATATCGTATATGATCTATCAAGGTGCAACTAGAGAAGTCTGGAGTTCTAAGCGGTAATTATTATTGCAACGATCAACAATGTGGATAACAGTTTAACACAGAATTTGAACGACAGAGACATTAATTTCCGTTTCGCTAGTCCTAACGAATTCATCGACTGGGGTTTGATCCAGTCCACTTCGGATTATACCGTAGCTATGTGCTATGTTTGCGTGCTGGTAAATGATTTATTTATGGAAATGATGAGACGAATGATTTCGAATTATTTCATATCAAACTAACGATGGAAGAACTATTGCTCTACAAATGATGTTAGGGGGACTAAAACGGTATTCCACTGTAGAGTGGGGAATTTCCAGGGCATGTATTTCGTGGACCTTGGAGAAAGACTGTTTATTTGATGATGGCAAGGAACCGTGGCTTGGATGTACTCAAAACACTTGTGAATACCGGTTTTCCCATTCAGGTTCTCGGAATAGCTGTTCAGCAGCACTCTTCTCAAGAGCGCGGGATTTCAAAGGGCGTAAAGACCCAAGCACTTAGCACTTTAAACAAAGTCACTCTGTCTTGACGTAGTATGAGGTCCTTAATATGAGGAATATGTTAGAAATGGTACACAAGTTACCCCCATCAGGGGATTTACGGCTCACTTCGAACCCGGACTTGGAGAAGTGGCTTTATGTAACATCGGATTCCTTCCTTCAAGGAGACGTGTGAAGTGCGTACTTATGAACCACGCCTCTGTTTACAAAATTAAATACCAACAAAATATATAAACAAGAGGGCTGCAGAAGATTTCACCAGAACATAGTTGTCCAAGTGTTACGACTCTCGTAGAGAATATGACTACACTACTGGTAAGTACTGTACTTTAGCGATTTCTGATAACGCTTTAAGAATTCCTGTCAGTGCCCATTCATGGTGCTCAGTAGATAATGTTGTTGATCCTTGATTCGTTAAACGCTTCTTTCTAAATCTCTAGTCCGGCTCTATGGTTAGCATGCTGGCCCTCGATCACGCGGGTCTCGGGTTCGATTCCCGGCAGGTCCGCGAATTTTAATAATCACTGGTTAATTTCGCTGGCACTGAGGCTGGGTGTAGGCCTATGTGTCGTCTTCATCATCATTTCATCCTCATCACGACGCGCAGGTCGCCTACGGCTGTCAAATCAAAAGACCTGCACTTGGCGACCTGAACTTGTCCTCGGACACTCCCGGCACTAAAAACCATACGCCATTTCATTCCTAACCTCTAAAGGATCACACTGTTTACTCTTTCTTCACAGACGTGTTACATACGGGTTGAAATCATACTACGCACTGCTATATAACCTCTAGGTCAGTGGAACACAAATTTACTTAGCACTGCGGACAGAATTTCCATATATGTATATTTTTGCGGCCCACCTAAAATTAATCAGTGTAATAATAGATAAATTAGTTTTTTGGAGTAAACCCACTAACATTTCGCTTGAAAAATGTCGTAGAATTCGATTATTTTGTACATTTTAGGTAATATACGTTGTAACTAACAACATCTGTTTTACTTCTTACGATACACTTCTGTCCGATGGCAATCTTAACGGAAGACAATACGTGTTCGTCAGACCCCGTTTATCTGATCGAGAATAAATAGGAAGATGTATTTCGTCAAATGGTAAGGCATCTCCTTTACTAGCATTTATTATCAACATCATCGTCACTATTCCAAAATCATGATACAAGATGAAGAAGTGTGTTATATGAACTACATGCCCAATTTAATAGAGCAGCGTACGCCTTTACCTTGAAGAAATGGCCTTCGGATAACAATACTGCCCGTAAATACATTAATGCTGCCTGTGAAATTCATATGGATTGTCACAATCGAAATATATTAGTAGTCGTAGCACTCCATTTGAGATTTAAATATACATAAAATGTGTAACCGTCAGTCTAAATAAATAGGTTATATCTGAATAATAAGGGTAGTGATAGTTCTGTTACATTTTAAAAAATCACTCAATTGTATATTTAAATCTTGAACATAAATAAACTAACCAAAAATAAATAATGACATTTCATACGAAAAGAAGTTGCTTTTCCATAGCTTCTCCCCGATGCAGTCTTTTTGATCATATTTATTATGTGCTGAATTTGTTCGGCTTTCTTTTAAAGAAATAGACCACCTGGTGGCCATGGTCGTGAAGTCTTTTGACATCGTGGTTAGCTGCTTCGAGTCCCGTTGTTGGACACCATCAGAATATTGGCTGGTAGGGTAATAGTGATATATAACTTCTAATCACCAAATTGCGCTCCAAAACCCTGGGTTCAATTCCAAACCTCTCCGCAGTGCTCGTATGGAGTGAGGACATATGACTCTGATGCTATTCTTTCATCCGTCGAACGTTCTTCTAACGATATTACACATTTGTTATTCCTTATTTTACCTAAGTGCACTCAGTTCTCTGCGCAGTAACCTATAATAAGTTGATTTTCCATTCTAATTCCTCATCAATCTGCTTCCCTATAAATTATTCTGTACGTATTTTTCTCTTCACATTGTTTTAGTAGGTCTTCCACTTCTATTTCTTATTGCATTAAATGTCTTGATTGTCTTTTAATCTGGCATATTTCATTTAACGAAAAATACCCATTCTCATTGTATTTAGTTGACTGGCTCCATTATCTCCATTATCTCTTCTGCAGTAATTCCACTTAGCGTTGATGAGTGAAAGAAGAGGACTCTGCAAACGTGTTACCACTAGTCAATCAGTGTAATGTTTTCTTGATTAGGCTATATGACGTTGTGGGCCATGCCTCCGTGTACTTGAGTGTGTTGAGAAGTGCCCGATAACAGCTGCAATTGTGCTGCTGTAGAAGTGTGTTACGAAAAAAGTGTAGTGTTACAAAAATATTGAAAAATTTGCTTACGGAAGACTTGGGAGTAAGGAGAAGAGCTACTCGACTAAGCTGCCAGTGGGGAGATGACGTGGAATGTCATTAGTAAACGGATAATCCTGAATAGATTTTCTGAATGTTAAACAGGTCATGAAGATAAAGTTGGAATTCACGTGGACCAATTGGAACAAATTTTCGTTCTTAGGAAGAGGAATTAGGGGTTGGAATAATTTCCAAACTCTTTGAAAACAGTCAAGAATAAGTAAATAACTGATAGCGTATCTGCCACCTGAGCGACTGTCCTAAATGCAGATCGGTGGTAATTTATTTATTTATTTATTTATTTGTTTATTTATATATTTATTTATTTAATTTGTTTGTTTGTTCATTGTAACTGAAATGTATAAGACTAACATTTAGGTAGGTATCGCAGGCCTTGAAATAAGGTACTATCTCGATATTTTCCAGGAGAGTGTGGAGCATGTTGGGAGAAAATCGGCATGTATGAGGTCAAGAATCGTAACTTCATTTTTTAGTGATTTTGAGGTTCTGGTATCGTAAGATAATTAGAAGAAAATCTCCTTAAAAGTATACAGTAGTACTTCCCAGGTTTATTCACATATATATTACGTTGTAAACAGAAACCTGTATCTCCCATATCGCTTAGTAAACCTAACCCCATGGCCCTACAGCCTTGAAGGGTCTTGGCCTACCAAGTAGCCACTGCTCAGCCCGAAGGCCTGCTGATTACGAGGTGTCGTGTGGTCAGCACGACGAATTCTGCCGGTGCTGCTATCTCACCGTCAGATAGCTCTTCAATTGTAATTACAAAGGCTGAGTGGACCTCGAACCAGCCCTTAGATCCAGATCCGGGAACCGAACCCGCGGCCTCCGGGTAAGAGGCAGACACGCTACCCCTACACCGTGGGGCCAGCCATATCGCTTAGTGGTATTCAATAACTTTAAGTATTCAAATAGTGTGCTAAAATGAATAAAGTAAGTAACAAATTAAGGAACAAATAGTTTAATGCAGAAATGCCATAAAAATGCACCTGTAATAAGAGCACAACGATTGTGTTCCTCTTATTCTGAGAAGTCCCAAATGAGAATTGCGAGTCAGGACTTTTGACCTCTGAGGTACAGAATTCATACAGTCTCCTCATTAAACATGATTATCCTTCACACTTTCCAGTGTGAAAAATATGAAACAGTTTCCCGCAGATTTTCTTACCACAAAATAAATTGTATGGAAAGTGATCAAAATATTTTTTCCAGCAAATTTTGTTGTGCATTTCTCCTTCGAAACGTAAACCGCTGTAAAATATGTGCTGTGACTTTTTTGCATAATGCATTCCTAATCCTATCTCTTTACTCTATTTTAGTACATGTGTTACTTCTCTTTGTTTACTTCGTAATATATGTTGATACTCGTTTTGTACACGATTTTCATTTCATTTTAGATAATAATATTATTGAGTTTTACTCCCACTAACTACTTTTACTATTTTTGGAGTGTCGGAATGATCCTACATCTTTAACTGCTAGTTAATCTATCGACATTTGAGCGCCTTCGAATACCACCGGACTGAGCCAGGATCGTACCTGTCAATATGGGCTCAGAAGGCCAGCGCTCTACCGTGTGAGCCACTCTGCCCGGCTTTTAGTTAATACCAGCTGTCACTGATGGGTTTGTTTTTAATCAGTTCATGTAAACATGTTTTCTCCCTTTTCTTAGAAATATTATGATAATTTGAAGACTCAAGTAGATGTGATACTTCCACAAACAGACAACATTTAAATCAAAAATAGAATTGGTAATTAAATAATTAATACTATTACCAGTAACATTTTAAAACAAATTAAGTTTTATTCCATAACGCCTTTCAGTTTATACTCACTCTATCGTCAGTTGGTAATAATAATGGCGTATGGCCTCCGGAGAGGCCTGGTGCAGGTCTTTTTCTAGTAGACGGCCTATTAGGCGACCTGCATGTCTGTGAAGATGAGGGCCCTACCTAGGATGATTTATAATGTTGAATATGCCACACACGCACCCAGCCCCCGAGCCACTGGAATTAACCAATTAAGTTAAAATCCCCGACCCGGCCGGGAATCGAACCCGGGACCCTCTGAACCGAAGGCCAGTACGCTGACCATTTAGCCAACGAGTCGGACGTCAGTTGGTGAAATGGTGGCATTCAATGCTTGCTCGACTTGATACACAATTCTTTTCTTTCTTTCTTTCTTTCTTTCTTTCTTTCTTTCTTTCTTTCTTTCTTTCTTTCTTTCTTTCTTTCTTTCTTAATCCGTTTACCCTACAGGGTTGGTTCTTCCCTCGGACTCAGCGAGGGATCCCACCTCTACCACCTCGAGGGCAGTGAGACTTTGGGTGAGAGTTTGGGTCGGGGATACAACTGGGGAAGAGGACCAGTACTTCGCCTAGGCCGCCTCACCTACTATGCTGGACAGGGGCCTTGTGAGGGATGGAAAGATTGTAAGGGATGGACAAGGAAGAGGGAAGGATCCGGCCGTGGCCTTAAGTTGGGTACCATCCCGGCATTTGCCTGGAGGAGAAGTGGGAAAGCACGGAAAACCACTTCGAGAATGGCTGAGGTGGGAATCGAAGCTCCCCACTACTTAGTTGATCTCGCGAGGTTGAGTGGACCCCGTTCCAGCCCTCGTACAACTTTTCAAATTTCCTGGCAGAGCCGAGAATCGAACCGGGGCCTTAGGGAGAGGCAGCTAATCACGCTAACCATTACACCACAGGGGCGGACCAGAATTATTTTCAAAGAATTTTAATTTATTGAATAGTAGGAGCTATGTGCATTATGAATTTATTACATCTGTATTGGGTAAACAATGTGTGCGTCGTCTCAGAAATGTACAATAGGTACTGAAGCTTAATATTGCTTTTAAATATTCATTTTGCATTTTAACATTGCGTATGTGTTAGGGATCTGTTAATCGATATCTATAAATGTCCAGAGCTCTGAAATGGTTAAGTGTTGTCCCGTGCGTGCATGTGTGTGTGTGTGTGTGTGTGTGTGTGTGTGTGTGTGTGTGTGTGTGTGTGTGTGTGTGTGTATAACAGTGAGACAGTTTTGTTATGTTTGATACTTTATGGACTTTCTTATGTAGATGTGGAGCAACTTCTGAGTTTTCATGCTTATGTAGCCGAAGTTCCGCCAACTGTTCTTTAAACCTCATGTCAAATCCTCTTCCAGTTTGTCCAAGTAAAACGATTCAAAGTTTTCACAGGTAATTTTTTATACACCAATTTGTTTGAATTTGGTGTATTCACTGAGTGTGGTAGAATCTAACCCAGATTGTTTATGGTTGAGATGATGAAGATATTTTGCTTCTCTGTGGAATACAACGTAATACAAAATATGACTGGCAACAGTACAGTATTCATTATTTCATTACTAGTTAATTCACAGTCACGGACAAGGCCTACATTAATATTTTAAAAAATAGAATTGATCATTATTCACCCTAACTCGAGTTGAAACGTATTAGCCGAAAAGTGTTCGGTTCCTTGCCTGAATGGTCTGCATGGCGCTTTTCGGTTCAGAGGGTCGTGGGCTCGATTACCGGACAGGTCAAATATGTTAACCTTAAATGTTTAAATCCACTGTGTCGGGGACTGGATATCTGCACTGTCCCCAACATCCCGCAATAAATTCACGCCCATTACTTCAGGATGAAGGCCCTACCACTTTAACTCCTGCCCACCTCCTTAGCAACAGCTACTTACATATTCCCTCTTTTCAGGATTTTTAGATTCCACGTCCCCCTCCCCCCTCCCCCACTGCTCCACAATATTTCTCTGATAATAATACAAGGTGTTCCTGTTCTCCCTAGTTTATTTCATTCCCAGTTAATAACACTTATGTTAACTCGGACGACGATTGACTTGTATCCCTACTGAACCTGAACCACTTCTGAACAAAGACTTGAAACGAAAATTCTGACTTCAACAACAGGCAACATACGATCTTATAAAAAGGTGGACCAACGAATATCCCTTGGAACTAAGAAACTACCATCATGTCCAGCAAACACATGGGAGAGCAGTTCCCTTACGAGTGAAACATGTAGTTCTTCTACAAAACGACTCAAACAGACGTCGTATGTGGAAGAAAGCACTCATCCCCAAGAGTTACGCCAAGGACGAGAAGACCACATCAGGATAATGATACTCCGCACGACTGACGGAGTAATGTTACCCTACAAGTTACTCTATCTGCTTGCAACCTGTTCTTGTAACTAAATGCTTCTTTAAAATAAAATCTTCACTTTTGTATAGCACTTTCAGTGCAGCTGGTCATCCCACTTTAAGTCGACCAGGGTGGGGAGGATGGAGGAGATTGAAACTGTTAACTTGTGCATTCTCTCTGACTTGACTTGTACATTTTTTCTGAACGTCTGGATACGTTGTTGTATGATGGTAGTACGTAGTTAACCTAAGTGATTTCCTTTTTATCACATCTATTCACTACGCATGTCTTTAATTTATTAACCAAACTTAGAATTTTGAGGTATTTCGTAGATTTTAACAAAGCCATAAAGTCTAGGATACTTCCTAGTGTATATCCTTACTAACAGCGACTTACATCTTCCCTCTTTTCTCGATTTTTAGATTCCACCCCCCCCCCCCCCCCCGCGCTCCTCCCACTGCTCCTCCCTATTTCTCTGCTAATAACACAAGGCGTTCCTGTTCTCCCTGGTTTATTTCATTACCAGTTAATAACGCTTATGTTAAGACTTTTCAGTGTTACGGACATATCTTTTTCTCATCTTTCTCTGATTTTTCTTATTCCTTTGCAGTCTTTTAGTTGATGTGCTACTTCCGTATCTTTATTGCATGAAATGCGTTGACCTTTCGTCCTTGGTGTAGTGATCGATGGACACTGAAACCATCGGCCAAATTATATCAGGTCTAGTGAAAAGCAAAGTCACCTCCGTACAGGCCATGAAGGTCCTTGGAGGAGTGGAAGGTAAAGGCTTCCACCATTGTTAACCTCGGCACGTGATGGGGTAGAGTGGTTACCTCTACGCCCGGCCGCCTTTGCCCCCAGGAATTAACCTGGTACTCATTTTTGTTGTAGGCTGAGTGAACCTCAGAACCATATGCACCGCCGGAAGTGGAAATTTCGTTTCTTAAATTTTACGACTTCCTGACGGGGATTCGAACCCACGTCCTTCCGGGCGTACCGAGCACGCCTTTACCGCCTCGGCTAGGCACCCCTTATCAGGTCTAGTAGATACCAAAATTTGGTCAGCACACCTTCTATTTCATAGTGATACTCAGTTGGTCTAACACGTCAGGGATGCTTGTAGAGTCTTTCCGAGACTGATAGAAACCAATTACCCATTTTGTTGAGCAGCGACGCTGTATGTGAAACAGTCCGAGATATTATATGTTATATTTCTGGTAACTGAGGATTTTCCTTGATTTCATTTCAGAATTCACTTCAGAATGATTTTCTGTTGCATTTCATCGTGAAATATGTTAGGCCATTTCTTATACCTGACACTAGAGCTACTTGTCTACTACTCCAAATTTACAGAATTTGGCTTTCACCTTTCGTATTTCAGAAAGGCGCCTTCTTCTTCAAGAGGATGGAATTTGTCGAATACATCCGCGACATCCTCTGACTGTCGTAAGAGGAGACTAAAACTAGGGCCCCTAAACCTGGGAGCGTGCGATATCGACCAATGGACATCTAGCTGAATCTGAAATTGCTTCCACTTAATTGTACCAGGATTCTCTCTTTTATACTTCAATATGACGTCTTCTAGTCAACTCTTGTGATATTCCGACCCTAATATTAGGTTCGTGAGACCTAAGAAGTCTTTCATTTTCAAGTGCTTCGTGGCCTTTCCCATTCTTCTGTCTTCGAAGGATCAGGCTTCCCCCCTTTTTTCTTTCATTAGTGTTACGAGAGAATGGTACTTCTTTCTTAAAACGAATAATCATCACCACCACCACAGCTCCTCTTCCTACTTCTCGGATTAATGCCAGCCACCATCATCACTTACTAACGTAACGCAGTCCATCCCGTTACTGAAGTTCAACTTGTTCCGTCTTCTCCAACAGACGATTACGTCTATCAGTAACATGTGAAACATATGTATCTACTCCAGTTTAAATCTTGATTGCTCTTCTGTTACAGAGTGTCCTGACCTTCCTGGCAGCCATTGTAAGTTTGGCGGTGACAAGTCCCATCAGCTCTGCTGGCGGCGGCTGGGGCTGGGGAGGTGGAGGTTGGGGAGGAGGCGGCCACTGGGGCGGTGGTGGTGGCCACTGGGGTGGAGGTGGACACTGGGGCGGTGGTGGTGGCCACTGGGGAGGAGGTGGCGGTGGCTGGCATCACCATGGCGGTCACTGGGGATGAAGTCGACTCTTCTCATCACTCCACAATCCATTTCGAAGTGCTGACAGATTGTAAAAGTGGCTATGCGCTTTAGAGCATTTGGAATAATGTTACCCTACAAGTTACTCTATTTGCTTGCAACCTGTTCTTGTAACATATTGCTTCTTTAAAATAAAATCTTCACTTTTGTATTTTATTTTGTTTCCTTATGTTAGTAGACGTCAAAATTAGAATATCGGCAATCAAATCCAAGATGATTTCTGTACCCTGTTCATATTGGTGATTATCGATTGCATCCTCTTTTTTTCAATTGGCTTTTCGTCGCACCGACACAGAAAGGTATTATGGCGACGATGGGATAGGAAAGGACTATGAGTGGGAAGTAAGTAACTGTGGACTTAATTAAGGTACAGCCGCAGCATTTGCCTGGTGTGAAAATGGCAAAACACGGAAAACCATCCTCAGTGGGGTTGGACCCCACTATCTCTCGAATGCAAACTCACAGCTGCGCGTCCCTAACCGCACCGTCAATTCGCTCGGTACTCTCATATTTTCCCCCCCTACGTTCTAAGACCAAGTCCTCAGACACTCGCTGTACTCACAAGTACCGATAATGAGATTTGCAATAGATAAATGTGCCACCAAATTTACAAACTACCGAGCTCGATAGCTACATTCGCTTAAGTGCGGCCAGTATCCACTATTCGAGGAATAGTGTGTTCGAACCCCACTGTCGGCAGCCCTGAAGATGGTTTTCCGTGGTTTCCCATTTTCACACCAGGAAAATGCTCGTGCTGTACCTTAATTAAGGCCACGGACGCTTCCTTCCGACTCCTAGTCCTTTCATATCCCATCGTTGCTATAAGACCTAGCTGTGTCGGTGCAACGTAAAGCGGCTTGCGAAACAAAAATACGCTCTTGTAGTTAGGGCCTTACTGGCCTTTGCAACAGTATATTGAAATGGTATTTTTTATATTAACTATAATTTCCACTGATGTTTTGACACCTGAGTTTCAACTGTCACGTCCAGTATTTGTTAGTTCTGTTTTTGCCGCCACTGACTAAGCTTTGAGTGTGTACAAGTCTCTTTTAGAGTTTTCACAGGTGATTAAAATACACCAGTTTGTTTGAATTTTCTGGTGTATTCAGTGAGTGTGGTAGAATGTGACCCAGGTTGTTTATGGTTGAGAAGATTATGAAGATAATTTATTCTCTGTGGAATACAACGTAATAAAACAAATATTGTGACTAGTAACAGTATTAACAACAGTCGCGGACAAGGCCTACTTTAAACAGGGTTATGTTAAAAAAAAAGATAACTATTCCCCCTTACGCAAGTTGAAATTAAACGAAACATTTATTTTTCTCTTTTATAGGCATTCTGTAAACAATAGGAGTAAAACCACTTTACCTTCTGATGATTAATGTTACATTTACTTTTTTTAAAAAAAAGCTACTTGACTTTATAAGTTATAAACTACTAAATTAGAACACACACGCACATAAAAAGGCTCTGCACTCAGATGTACAATATCAGAGTTGTTTTTTATTGACCAACAAAACAACAAATGAGAGCCTCTACAATAATACAGCTTTGCTTTCTTCAGTTTGAGTTACTGAATACAGCACACACGGGTACCTTCAATACAGGTAACTAATCCACTTGCATTGATGTTCTAGTAAACTGTGGCAAATTATTCCGCAGTAAATAACACATCCCGTTTATCGGCCCTCTCTTGATTGATTGATGATTGTTGCTTAAAGGGGCCTAACATCTAGGTCATCGGCCCCTAATGGTACGAAATGAGACGAAATGGAATGACATATTAAAAGTCTAAAATTCTCCACTGACCAGAATTCAAAAATGTGACAACGAAGAATGAATGGATGGACATGAATTTAAAACAATCAGTGGGTGCGACCCGCAATGTCGCATAGTCACATAAACGGACGTGACAATATCGTATTACTGACCAAGGGACTACTGCTATAGCATAACACTGAATCGATTATGCGTGCAGTCAAAAGGGGGTCCTAAATCGAAGTTATCGGCCCCTCATAACGGTACTGATCGCTATCAAAATAGAACCATGGTAGCTGTCCTGTTACGGTACTAATCAAAAGTAGCAGAGACTTGCGGCATTCCACACATTATTGTACTACTCAGAGCTTATGAAATTCGACATTTAATACAGACCTATGTTTTCCCACTTTGCGGCGCCTTTTACAGGCAACGCAAACCTATGGTGTTCATCACAGAAGAGTACTAACCACAGGGACCTCTCCCTATCCCGTGGTATTCCTCATATAGTGGGTACTAATCATAGGCAAGGCAGAACCATGGTAGCTATCATCCCATGGTCCTGCTCATATGGTGGTACTATTCACAGGTACTGCAAAAGCCGACCGCGCGGTGCTCCTGTGTGCTACTAATCACAAACCAATTTCGTACCTAATGTAGTGGTACTACGCACAAGTAAAAGCAACCCTTGGTTTTCCCCGCGTGATGGTACGAATCAAAAGCAGTTTCATGGTTCCAATTTAAACATCCCTTGGTCGCCCCTTTTAGTCGCCTCTCACGACAGGCAGGGGATACCGTGGGTGTATTATTCGTCTGCCTCCCCCACCCACAGGGGGTGTGTGTTTGGTCCGCGAGAGGTATTTTATTTCCCTCAAGTCCGCCGGCAAGCCGGTTAGGACCCCCCTATCCGCCACCTGGGACGCGCCACGTGGGAGTATCACCTCTCCCCCTGCTACGCCTGCGTAGCAGGTTCGTGGATCGGCCCTCTCTTACACTTAACCACAACATACAGCATATCTTATCTTATCTTATCTTACTATATATAAAAATGCATGTACAGTATGTATGTATGTATGTATGTATGTATGTATGTATGTATGTATGTATGTATGTAAATGACACATCTCCTCCTAAACCACTGGAGCAATTTCAATCAAATTTTGAACACATATTATTTGCTATCCGGAGACGAGGACTGTCGGGGTAAGCCACCTCTAGCCCCCTTAGAAGTGGGGGTTAGGGGGGTCAGGTAAAAAAATTATCGAAAATAGTGTCGAATCCGTAGTTTTTGGGGTCGCTGAGGTGAATAGTGACACTCCCGATTTTTTAAAAGACAAATTTCTGCTCCCATTTGGGTGAGGGAACTGATGATGGATGTATGTGTGTAAATGACACATCTCCTCCTAAACCACTGAAGCAATTTCAATCAAATTTTGAACAGATTTTATTTGCTATATGAAGACGAGCGCTGTGGAGGTAAGCCACCTCTAGCCCCCTCAGGGGTGGGGGTTAGGGCGTTCAGGTAAAAAAATAATCGAAAGTGTTGAATCCATAGTTTTGGGGGTCGCTGAGGTGAATAGCGACACTCCCGATTTTTTAAAGTAAAGTTTCTGCTCCCATTTGGGTGGGGGGGGGGGCGAGGGGGGGACTGATGATGGATGTATGTGTGTAAATGACACATCTTCTAAACCACTGGAGCAATTTCAATCAAATTTTGAAACATTCTTTGCTATCTGGAGACGAGCACTGTGGGGGTAAGCCACCTCTAGCCCCCTTAGGGGTGGGGTTAGGGGGGTTAGGTAAAAAAATAATCGAAAATAGTGTCGAATCCATAGTTTTTGGGGTCGCTGAGGTGAATAGTGACACTCCCGATTTTTTAAACTCAAATTTCTCCCATTTGGGTGGGGGCGAGGGGGGGGGGGCTGATATATAAAATTAAACGAAAATAGTGTCGAATACATAGTATTTGGGGTCGTCGAGGTGAATTGTACACTCCGGATTTTTAGTATCAGGAGACAAACCACGTGGGGGTAAGACAGCCCAGGAAACCTTAGGGGCGGGGGAGGGCAAGGGGGTCAGATATACAAATTAACGAAAATAGTGTCGATTCCATACTTTTCGGGGTCTCTGAGATGAATAGTGACACTCTGGGTTTTTTAAAGTCCAAGTTCAGCCCGCTTTGGGCGGTGAGGGGGGAGTGATATATAAAAATAAACGAAAATGTATGTATGTATGTATGTATGTATGTATGTATGTATGTATGTATGTATGTATGTATGTATGTATGTATGTATGTATGTGTGTGTGTGTGTAAATGACACATCTCCTTCTAAACCACTGGAGCAATTTCAATCAAATTTTGAACATTTATTATTTGCTATCTGGAGACGAGCATTGTGGGGGTAAGCCACCTCTAACCCACTTTGGAGTGGAGAGTTAGGGGCTCAGGTAAAATAATAATCGAAAATAGTGTCGAATCCGTAGTTTTGGGGGT
Source organism: Anabrus simplex (assembly GCF_040414725.1). Taxonomy (NCBI): domain Eukaryota; kingdom Metazoa; phylum Arthropoda; class Insecta; order Orthoptera; family Tettigoniidae; genus Anabrus; species Anabrus simplex. The sequence continues at coordinate 236,423,211 of NC_090268.1, read as the reverse complement.
TGCTGAGGTGAATAGTGACACTCCCGATTTTTAAAAGTCAAATTTCTGCTCCCATTTGGGTAGGGGGCGAGGGGGGACTGATATATAAAATTAAACGAAAATAGTGTCGAATACATAGTTTTCAGGATCGCCGAGGGGAATTGTACACTTTGGATTTTTAGTATCAGGAGATAAACCACGTGGGGGTAAGACAGCACAGGAACCCTTAGGGGCGGGGGTTGAGGGAGTCAGATATACAAATTAATGAAAATAGTGTCGAATCCATACTTTTCGGGATCGCTGGGATGAATAGTGACACTCAGGATTTTTAGTATCAGGAGACAAACCACGTGGCGGTAATACACTCCAAGAAACCTTAGGGGCAGTGGGGCAAGGGGGCTCAGATACAAAAATCATCAAATGTAGTGTTGAATCCATACTTTTCGTGGTCGCTGAGATGTATAGCCACACTCCGGAATTCCAAGTTCATCCCCCTTCATGGTAGGGGGCGATGGGAGAGTGATATATGAAAATAATCGAAAAGAGTGTCGAAGCCATAGTTTTCGGGGTCGCTGAGATGAATAGTAACATTCCGGATTTTTAAAGTCCAGCTTCAGCCTCCTTTGGCATAGAGGGTGAGAAAGAGTGAAAAAATAAATTGTCAAGAATGCCCAAGGTAATAGACGTGTGTATGTTCCAGTATGACTTTCAAGTATGACTTACTACCTGGAAAACCTATTGTGGGAGTAAGACGCCCCTAGAACCACTTCGGAAGCGGGTGAAATATGTAATCCATATTAATAAATAGAAGTCAGTTTGGCGCGTCTATATATACTGTACTATACATATATAAATTAAGGCATAAAAGTGAAAACAGACGTGAAGTAATGAGACCATTCTAGGCATCCTAGAAACTTAAAACTTGGTACCAGACAACTTGATGACTTCAGGATCCCTAGAAAAATCTAAAATTCTCAAAATTCTCTGAGAGGGACACGTTGGGAGTTTCAAATCTGCATAAGAACACAGTCGGTGATATTTATCCTGAACGATAACCTATAGGTTTCATGGGCTTAAAAGTTTCCTTAAAGTCCTAATTTTTAGCCCCCTCCCCCATATCAAGATGGCACCATAATCTCCCAGACGAGTTAGAAAATAGAAATTTGGCAAAATTATATTCTAGCTTTTTGCCTGTAACCGATGGAAAATTTACGAGATGTTTAAAAAATTTATTTTCCCCCCCAAAAAATATCGAAATATGGAGGCAATTTTAATAACGGTGCAGACCCTCCTTTCCAGGTATTTGGTGGTTAAACGGTAAGTCGTATCACAAAACGGATGGCATAATCTCCATTCAATTTGGAGTGATCTACAACTTTGGTCCTGTGACTTTTTGTCGTATCTCTACCCCTTATGTTAAATTTGGCTCTATTTCTGGATTTAGGTAAATTTTGCACTTTGTACACATAAAATTGATTATTCGATTCATTTATAGGAAAGAGGGGATCATCAAATTCTACACGAATATTGGCCCACCAGCCAAATTCTATGTTTGAAGCTGTCGCATAAGTATCTGAAAAGTAATTCACTGTGTGAAAACCTTACACAAATTTCACCCTATTCAACGTTTCTAAAATAATCTTGCCTTTAAATAGATGAGATACGAGGAAATATAGGGCCAGCCATTTACATAGCTAACTGGGGCCAGAGTCGTATTTTTATACAATCCGTTTTTCAATATGAATGCACCGTTTAGCAGCAGTTATTTTGTAAATGAAGGTGAACATGCATATACTTCCGTATGTCGATCTACATTTATTAATTTAAGTCGACTTGTAGCGATCTAGAATGGGGTGTGTCTTACATTGTAATTAATACTTTACAAATCAATAGTGACTCTCAGCAGGAGGGCGTCTGCTGTTGCAATCAGTACTCCCCACATCGACTTTAACTAGCAATAGGAATAGGGTAGTTGTCCAACGCCTGTGTACCATTATAATGCATAATTCCCTTCTTGATTTGACTAGCAGAAGGCAAGGGAGCGTGCATTTTTTAAAAACTCTTTTACCTGATTCTCTTTATCATTAGGTATAAGTGTTCCCGATTATAAACAAATTTACCCATCAAAATGTGACTGACGTTACGCATAGTGAATTGCGACAGACAAGTGGACCTGTCGTTATCATCACAACTCTGCAACCCGCACTTCACATTGGAAACAACGTCTGTGGACCTCCCTATGTTTTTTCTCGGATAACGCCAAGATACATGCAATTAAATTTTTTTATTCACTTCATGTACAGCAATTTACTTCGATATCCGTATACATTGTAGAATACCGTAGCGAAGCACGGGTACATTTGCTAGTATGTACATAATTTGAAAGAAAAACACTCTTTACAGTCTCAAAAAACTACCTATATTAATGGAGTAATATAGTATTATAATTGTTATTTTGTCAATGATTGATATTATCTATCTACATCACCTAACAATAGCTCTCAATCATACTTGCACTCATTCACACTAACAATCATACAAGCTTTTCACGTATTTAAGAGGAAATCTCGACAAGACGGTTTATATGAATCTATTGAAGTGCTATTACCTATACTGACAAGGAGAATGTTCCATAGCTTTGCCCCAGACACCTGGAATGAGTGGCTGTGCACAGATGAGTGATTAACACGTATCATAAGGGTAGAAGTCGATCTGATGTTATGTCCATGAATAGAAGAGAGGAAGTTAAAATTGTGAGTATAAGTATTCAGGTGTATATTCGTTCAGAAGTCGAAAAAATAGTTTCGCAGTATGTAGGTTTCTTAGTTTATCGATTTTCAGCCAGGATAGCTTCTTATAATAAGGTAAAATATGTATCCTAAAATTCAAAGAAATTATAAATCGTACGCTAGAGTTCATTGCCCTTTGAAGTTTCATTGTTTGTTCCACAGTTTCATCGTTTAGTACAGCAACACAGAATGAATGATTGGAAAAATCAGAGTTTGAATAAATTTTATTTTCATACTATGTGGAAGAATGGATTGTTTATTTTTAGGGGGTGAAGATATGCATATACCTTTCCCTCAGGCTCTTTTTATGTGGCCATACCAGTTTAATGTGTCATTCATGGCGACACCTACGTTTTTACAACCTTCTGAAAGGTATAACTTCACCACAGTCCGGCTCCATGGCTAAATGGTTAGCGTGCTGGCCTTTGGTCACAGGGATCCCGGGTTCGATTCCCGGCAGGGTCGGGAATTTTAACCATAATTGGTTAATTTCTCTGGCACGGGGACTGGGTGTGTGTGCCTTCATCATCATTTCATCCTCATCACGATGCGCAGGTCGCCTACGGGCGTCAAATGAAAAGACCTGCACATGGCGAGCCGAACATGTCCTCGGACACTCCCGGCACTAAAAGCCATACGAAATTTCAATTATTTTTTTTTACTTCACCACAGACCATCAGAGTAGGCATTTATGTGATGTTTAGTGTATTTAAAAGCCTATACTGTCCCATTATGATTGTTTGCGTTTTCTTCGGATTAATTAACAGGCAGTTCTCTTTTGCATAAGAGCTAATTGAATTTAAAGTTGAGTTTCTTTGGCGGACTGCATTGTCACTGTCGGAGACTTTAAATGAGAGTATATCTGAAGATCGCCAGCATAAAAATTATAGTTGCAGTAATTCAATTGAGAAGAAATGTCATTAAAATATAGATTAAGAATAAAAGAGGTCCAAGAATAGACCCTTGGGGAACGGCAGATAGCTTAGTCCTCCATTCTGTAGTCATCGTGTTTGATACATTTCGCCGTCTTCTCATTTTAGGTATGAGCCCAAGAGCAGAATGAGTCATGCGAAGTTTTTGTGACTAACAATGTGTCTATATTTACCGTGTCAAACGCACTGCTGAAGTTTAGAAGGATGAGTATAATCAGTTTTCATTCGTCCGTCGCCCGTCTAATAACATCTGATAACGTCCGGTTTTTTTTTATTAATGTTGTTGCACTATTGCGTCCTTTCTTAAAACAAGACTGTAAGGCATCAAGTACAGATTATTTTTCCAAGTATTAAATTATTTGTTGATGCATCATCCTCTCAAGAACCTTAGAAAGTGCTGTGAGAATGCAGACAGGTCGGTAGTCATATGTACTGCTTGCAGGAGAGTGTTTTAGGACTGGCACAATGAGCGCATCTTTCCATTTAATTGGGATTTTGCCTGAAGTAAGGCAGGTATTAAATAAATGCGTACTAATGGGCAATATTATGTCGATTATGTGGGTCACGAATGAAATAGGAATTTCATTGGCTCCTGTATAACTTCCCTTCTTACTTCATGCTCTGTAACGGTACCAAATTCAAATAAACGACGGACTAGAGATTGTTGTTAAATAAATTGTCAACTGTGTTATATACAGACAGTGTGTCAGGAGTGAGACGTTCTTTGGGGAAATATGTATTTAATTCAACAAGGTACACCTCGGTATCGGTATACTTCGCAAGTGGTTTGCCAATACTCAGAATTCGAATAAGGTAGTTGCAATGTATAGAAGAATAAAAAGAAGTTAATGTTTACGTAAAAAAAAGAAGGAAGCATTGAAAACGAACTTCAGTGTGAACTGCGCCCTTTGGTAACGTCGGTCGGGAATTATTCATAGATTCACTGGCAGAGTTGGATCGCTTTGTAGATATTTCCCACACCTCCCCTCAAGACAATCCGCAGGTCCTCAATTCGATCTTGATCTTTGTTCTTGCAAGCAACGTTATACATTTGTTTTCAATGGCCTGATATTACTTAATATTGCACTGCGACTCAAGACAACATTTGTGCCAGTCATGCAACTTATACAGAAGTCCCTTTCAAGGAAAGTACACGGTAGTAACTTTAATTCAGAAGAAATATACGTATTCTTTATACGAGTTGAAAGTTTGATGGTAGTGTTCTTAACAAAGTGTAAATAATGCGCCTGAATGAACTAGCCTTCGACTGGAAATGTTCTGCTCTTAATTGGGAAATCGAGACCTACCAAAGATCTCAGCGAATACGCCCGAGGATTTTAGACACTCCTCAGTTATTAGCATAATTCGTAAGCCGTATTTCATAACATCAAATCAATACTGACAACATATTGTGATGAAGAATATCTTGCTACTAACCGTTAGAATATACAGCAAGTTTCAAGATGTGTTATTCAATTTGCTTTACGTCACACGAACACAGACAGGAGAGGAAAGGGCTAGGACTGGGAGAGAAGCAATCGTGACCTTAATCACGGTACAGCCCCGGCATTTATCTGGTGTGAAAATGGGAAACCACGGAATATCATCTTGAGGACTGCCGACGGTGGCGTTCGAACCCATTATCGCCCGAATTCAAGCTAATAGCTATGTGACACAAGCCGCGCAGTGCAATGATTCCACTTAATATTAAACCATTCAAAATAAGGTATAACTTGGCTTGCAAGTACACAGATCTCAAATGCTTCTCATATACGCTTGAGAATCCTGAGCAAACAATGGAGACAAATAAATCAGTGACATAATTCGTCAAACATTTAAAGGCAAAATGTTGCTCTTTGTATTGGAGACAATTACTGAATTTGCCCTCATTTTTTCGTTCCCATGATATAAAAGTTAAGATATAATGTAAATGCGGTGGGTGCTCCATTTTCTTTGTTCGTAAACGTGAAGGAAAATTAAATAGGGTTGGAACGGTATTACCAGTAATCGCCGTTGGTCGTTTATTTCATACGTTTACTTATCTTCGAAATGTACACAGCATAAACGACTCTATTGAGTGAGATACCATTTACCTCTTTTCGTCCTCACAACCCATTTTACCGTTAATTCCTTGTTCTTTAAAGAAAATCTGAAACAAAATCCGACAAATATCCTTGGCCATCAGTAGTTTCTCTGTGTAATCATTAAAACGGGTTTAATTACAAACAGAAATTACAAAAAGTGATCTCGGCTATCATTCAGTAATACTTATTAAAAATACGATACCGCGCGAGTTAGCCGTGCGGTTAGAGGCGCGCGGCTGTGAGCTTGCATCCGGAAGATAGTGGGTTCGAATCCCATTGGCGGCAGCCCTGAAGATGGTTTTCCGTGGTTTTCCATTTTCACACCAGGCTGTACCTTAATTAAGGCCACGGCCGCTTCCTTCCAACTCCTAGGCCTTTCGTATCCCATCGTCGCCATAACACCTATCTGTGTCAGTGCGACGTAAAAACACTAGCAAGAAAAAAACGATATATTTTATTACTCCGATTAGTACAATCGTACGCTGAGCATACGGTTGGCATTCTTAAAAGCGAGAATCTATCTCTCACTTCTTAAAACTTACAAAAACTTACGAAATTAAATTGCCATGCACAATCTCTCTGTCACCTCAACATATCTTCTCGCGCCAACTAGCATTGTTTTGACTACCGTTAACATGGCTGCCCTTACTGCTTCCGCACGGAGCGCTGATATCGGGCATACAGCCCCTCTATGTTATTCTAGCTCGTTAGCCAGGCCTGAGAACCCAATAGTCAGCGAAGATGCGATGACAAAGGCATCCTCCTTATCTAACACTAAATACTGAAGTTTCCATCCTGTTTATTACAGTCAGCAGTCAGTGTAGCAAATTAGGCCGACGATGGGCTGTTGAGTTGTAAATAGTAGTAAATTATTTGGTCCTAGGAACGAGACTGCTTCTTAATATTGTGACGGTCAGGGTGTTTTGGTTACTGTAACTGGAATACGCATTCATTGTGCGTGTGTGTGTGTGTCATATCGGATTTGAAAACTAAATTGTGTAACATTATTATTATTATTATTATTATTATTATTATTATTATTATTATTATTATTATTATTATTATTATCGTTGCTGTCCATTGTAATAATGTAAAACCTTGTACTACGAAATAATCTTGTGACTTTCCTTATCAGGAAACGAAGGGCCCATGTTCAATTATTGAGGGGGCCCTGAGATTCTTAGTGCCGCTACTGTATTTATTTGTTAGTCTGTTCTCTCGACAGGTGCCAATCCGAAATGGTTGTACTTACACTCGGCCTCCTACTTCACTAATAGACCGCCTGACCACCGCAACAGGATCATGTACTTCAAGGTGTATTCGTAACCAAGTCTGTAAATGCCATGGGGTAACGTATGGCATGAGGACGCAACTGATAGCTTAAAATTACACCTTTCAACTTTAGCTTCGAAACTTTACGTATAATTATATTCTGCAAAGGTAAAACGACTATTACGATATTTACAAATCTTGGACACCGGAGAGGCTAACAACTTGGAAGCGTTGAGGCATAGAAAGTTTTCCATTTTCACGCCTTTCATGGCCCTTATCTTCCTTTTCCTGCCCGCCATCCTTTCGAAGAGTTCGAAGGCTGGCACTCTTCCTCTTTCGCGTACGATAGGCGTTAAGAAGGGTTCCTTACAGCATTGTATTTACCCTTAAAACAATAATCACCACCGAACAAGTCCTCTGTCCTCTATCATGGTAACATTATAGAGAGCATGACTTTCAGAATCCCTTGTGTTTACTCTCACTTCCGACGTGCCTCGTTTCTTGGTGTCGTGGTGCGATCTCAATCGCACAAGTGGACCTAGCACTGTTTTACGGCTGGATGCTCTGCCCGACCCCAACCCTATGAAGAATATACCGTATTTACTTCTTTGTGTTTCTGTAGTGTTTGGCAGTCAAATGTGTTGTGTGCAAATGAAGAGGTATGTAGGCCTATTAAGACGAACACGGTTTCCGAGCTCCGAACAAAATGTATTAACCAGACATGACTAAATTACGGAAATCGAACCCAGGACCATCTGAGCCGATGGACACGATGCTGACCAATCTGTTAAGGGGCCGGACTAGTCTCTCATCTTTAAGTAACCTATTTTCATAAGGATGTTATCGAGAGTTATGACAGATGTGTCACTGCTGTCTGCTGTCGTGGCTGATAATCACATCCTTACCCGGTTCCATTGCTTTGTTGTGAGCGGTCCTCGAGGTCTTGGGTTCAATTACCGGCCAGATCGAGGGATTTTAATTTGAAATAGTTAGTTCAATTGGCTTTTGGGCTGCTTGTACTACCCCCCCAATATTCCTTGTACACACCAAACACAATACAATCCTCCAACACAACAACACGCAGTTTCCTACACACGGCAGATGCCACCCGCTTTCGTCGCGGAGTCTGCCTTTCAAGGGCTGCATTAACCTAGCAATAGTCAGACGAAATTTATTATGTTACTATATCACATTGTTTTATCCACTAGTGTGTTTAATGTGTACATTTACAATATCTGAGGACGTTTCGACAAGGTAAAACAAGTGTGCGGGAAGCAATAACTGCGGAAAGAAACGTCAAGTTGAGAGCCCCTGGATAGCACCCGTAGCCCTTTATAGCCCTTTATATTAATTGAGGTGCAGCTCCTGTAGCTTATGCGTATAACCTCGACATTAATTAACAATGGGGCTCACAGCATCCTGGTGTTTTACAGAAACAGAATATTGTTGAACGGAGCTATGACCTCAATATATACGTACAACCAGCAGCCTGGTTTATAAATATTCACTAATGAAATAATGTTCTTTAAGTATTTTGAAATAAACAGAGGACGAAACTTGATGACCACCTACCGCATGTCATTACAAGAGGTTGACCATGACACCCTGAGCACTACTGACCTAGTCCCAATACAATTGTGTTTAATAGTTTTCCTCCACGTGAAAATGTATCAGATATCTTAGGATGTGTTGGTTGGTCATGGTCGACAGGTTGACGACATCCTGACAATGACCGTTAACATCCTAGTGAGACATTTTTTAAGACAGTGATGAAATCCACAAGGATAATTTTGTAAGTTCTTTGCTAATAAGTTGTCAAAATAGATGGTCAATTACCAGATCTCTCCTTCCACAGAGCAGTCTTGGTGTATATAAGACAGGGTAACCTGACGGTCAGTATCACTTGTGTTTACCTTCAAGAACTGAGAGCATCATGGCTGATTATCAGGTAAGGTCCAGGTCAATTTCTGCTTACCACATCATCCTAATACAGTGGTTACTGACTTCCCGTACCAGTTCTTTAGAAGTTCTTCACACAGGAACTGTTGACTGTTCTCTTGAAATAAGAACTTGACCTTCGTAGGTTCTTGGCTCTGTCATTGAAAGGCTTGTAAATATCATACTTTCTTCTAAGACAAATATGTACTTTGCTCATGAGACTGCAGACCTTGAAACACTAACTAACTGAGTTTTCTTGTGAAGTCACTCTCTTTTTAAACAATATAGAGGCCACCAACCAAAAATATTCAGTACGTCTTCTAGCTATCTCTCTCTCTCTCTCCCTGCGTATCAATGGTTCCAAACCCGGCCGAGGGAGTCGAAGTTTTGAAGGGCGGAGTACTCCATGTCGTACAACGTTGGCGTGGTAGTGCTTACCGGACAAAAACAATTAAAACTCACTCGAACAGTAGATTTCCCCGTTTCTTTACCACTAGGTACAGTACAGTAAAACGGAGCATGCAAGTTGACACGCGAGCAGTATAAATGGTGTCAGATCAAAATGCCTGCACATGGCAGTTAAGGCCATTTATTATTATTATTATTATTATTATTATTATTATTATTATTATTATTATTATTATTATTATTATTATTATTACTTCAAAATTTACAATTGTCATATGTATTCTCATGCTTTCGGCATACTTTTTAGTAGTGTAGATTCTACGAAAACTAATCCCGTGATGCTTTGGCTCATTATTGCTTTGGCCTGCCAAATCAACTGCTGGCCGGACAAATGCCCTATATATATCGGCGTGTTACATGATCAGCATGATGGCACCCTCAGGCATATTTCCTGATCGGGTCCGATGTCCCTCGTATCAGACAGCACCTCAGTTGATCTCACCAAGCTGAGTGAACACTATTCGAGCCGTCGGTCCTGGCTAGAAATCGAAGCCGGCCTCTCGATAAGGGACAGGCACGCTGCCCCTATACCATGGGGCTGGCATAGATTCTACGAAGTATTTAAAACTGTAATATTTATAGTTTATAAGTGGACGATGTAAGATTTAAATGTTTGCTAAATGTACATGATAGAATTATCCGTTTAAAGTGTATTATATCGTTTGGGAAGTAGATTATATTTCATAAGTGATAAATATTAATCCATTCCATTCTTACATAATAATAACGGCTTAAGTGAATAAATGTAGGAACACGTTAAGGAATCCTGAGTTTACGTCTGATCTTAGAGGACCGAATTAAGAAGGATAAGTCCACGTACATGGCGTTCATAAATCTAGAAAAGGCATTCGATAATATTGATTCGACCAAGGTAATAGAGATTCTGAAGGTTATCGGTACCGGACACCTAAAACGAAGAATTATCTACAATCTGTATAGAAAACAGTCTTCAATGATAAGAATCGGGGGCTTTGAAAAAGAAGCAGCTATCCAGAAAGTAGTGAGGCACGGCTACAGTACACCCCCCTCCCCCCTCTCATCTCCATTTCAATGTTTATACTGAACAGGCAGTAAAAGACATCAAAGGGTTATATGGAAATTGAATCACAATCCAATGAGTGCAAATAAAAACCCGGAGTTTTGCCGATGGTAGTGTTATTTTATCTGAGACTGCACAAGGTGTAGAGAAACTGCTGAATGGTTTGGACGGAGTCTTGGGGAAGGAGTACGAGATTGAAATAAATAAGTCCAAAACGAAAGTAACGGAGTGCAGTCGAACGAATTCAGGTGATGCAGGAAACATTAGAATAAGAGATTAAGTGTTAAAAAGGAAGTAGATGAATATTTTTACTTGGGTAGTAAAACAACTAACGAGGCAGAAGTAGGAAGGAGACAACATGTAGACTAGAACTAGCAAGGTAGGCCTTTCTTGAGAAAAGAAATTTGCTCACTTGGAAAATTGTTTAAAAGTCTTTGTCTGGAGCGTGACATTGTATGAAAGTAAAACTCGGACGATAACTAGCTCAGGAAGAAAGAGAGAAGAAGCTTTTGAAATGTGGTGTTACAGAAGAATGATTAAGGTTAGATGGGTAGTTCGAATCACGTATGAAGGAGTACAAAATCAAATTGGTGAGAGGGGATCGATCTGGCTAAATTTGATGAGAAGAGATAGAAAGATAAGACACATCTTAAGACACCCAGGACTTGTTCAGTTGGTTTTTGAGGAAAGAGTAGGTAAGAACGGTAGGGGTAGACCAATCAAGCCTATATGCAAGCAGATTAGAGTAGCTGTAGGATGGGTTAGTTGCGTAAAAATGAAAAGATTAGCACAGGATAGGGTGGCATCAACCTAGTCTATCGACTGATGACTCAACAACAACAGCAACAACAAGTGCGTGTTTAGTCCACATCCACCTCTGGTAGGAAATAGTGTTCAGCGTGCACTGTCTCTTCAGGCGTTTCAGCCGTAGGCTAGAACAAGGCTTGTTACTTTCATTGATCCGTCGCAGTCTCCTCCTTGAAGTTGACAACATAGGTGTGAGTGATGCAAGCTACGTCACTCCTTCTGAAACCAATACCTGTGCAGAATGATGTGGAAGTGACGCTCAGGGGGTTGCTTAGAGTAGGCATCTCAGTGGGCCTGGCAGACTGCCATGTAACAGCATCTTATGGCTTGAAGAGGAAAGCAACGGAAAATTACGTCATAGCTCATTTTTCGAGGCCTGTTCATTGACGCCTGGGCAGTCTGTGATAGGTGATACTGAACATGTTGAGGCACCGACTTGCCTTTAGGTTGAGGACTTCAGAGTCAGTCAAACCTCGATATCTCATATCGTTGAAGAGATTGTTAAACTTATCTCGATTTATGGGTAATTCAGAATATGAGAATGCGTAAGAAATTCGTTAACATTTGCGATATATACCATATCTACGGGTGTATGTAGTACAGGACTCTGTTTATGTATCGTGTCCGTGATGCTTTTACATGAAAAGTTTCGCTCAGGCTACACCGGAAATGAGTACCAAGTTATTTCCTGGGGCCAAGGTGTTCGGGTGTAGAGCTAACCACCCTATCCAACTCCGTGCCCTTACCTTCTTCTCCTCCTAAAGTCCTCATGACTGTACGGAAATGACTTCTCCTTCGGTTTTAACTATGTGCTGGAAAACAATTTATAGCAAGTAAGGAAACTGCACTAGTCTGTGTCTTCAGCTTGACCAGGAGACCGTGAGGACACTGGGACGAACTTCACTTCAGGTTGGGTGGCCAATCAATCCTCCTCCAGCCAATAGGACCGAGTCTACCCATCTAACTGCTGACCATGTCTAATGCTGCTTAACCTCGGAAATCAGATAGAATCCGAACGTTCAATATGGCCGTTTGTCTATTTACAATAATTCTGTCAAATTAATTTATCTCAAATTTAATAGTCATTTCATTACTGTCATCTGATTAATTATTTTATATTATCAAGCGAGTTGGCCGTGCGGTTAGCGTTGCGCATCTGTTAGCTTGCATTCGGCAGATAGTGGGTTCGAATCCCATCGTCGACAGCCCTGTAGATAGATTCCAATTTTCACACTGTACCTTAAATAATGCTATTATCTTCCCAGTTCTAGCCGTTTCCTATCGTTCGATGTATTAGTAGAAAAAGGAATATGATTAATTATCATGATTAACATTTAAAACATATAAGTAAAATATATGTATATTGTAATTGTTAATCATAATTCAAAATAATTTTAAAATAAGAAATTTTCGATTTGCTATTCCTTAATATGTAGCAAAATTACCTGTGAAATCCTTTTTGTTTTTACAATTTGTTTTGCGTCACACCGAAAGTTCTTATGCTCATGGCCTTAATTGAGGTACAGCCCCAGCATTTGCCTGGTGTGAAAATGGGAAACTACGGAAAACCATCTTCAGGGCTGCCGAGAGTGGGGTTCGAACCCATTGTCTCCCGGATACAAGCTCAGAGCTGCGTGCCCCTAACCGCACGGCCACCCGGAATGAAGTAGGGTATGTTCTTCAACCATTAACAGCTACCCCTTATATACTTGCATTTCTATCCATCATAGTTCGAGTTCAGCTCACACTAGGGTGCTTGCTGATAGAAGTTCAGTCTAAATGTCTAACTTACTGTTTAAATTACACTTTGTTTGATATATTTTTCTAATCCAGTCATCACCTATTCTAGGGCACGTTCATTACAACATGTATTTGAAACATGAAGTATTTGTAAATAAATCGAACTTTCAACAAGGCAAAAGAAATTTCGGTGGTGAGGAGCCTGGACTCTGTACAACTTCCCTATGAATACGTTGGGTATAATAATAATACCGGGCAAGTTGGCTCGTGCGAATAGGCGCGCAGCTGTGAGATTGCAACCGGGAGATAGTGGGTTCGAACCCTACTCTCGGCAGACCTGAAGGTGGTCTTCCGTGGTTTCCTATTTTGTCGGCCTCCGTGGTGTAATGATTAGTGTGAATAGCTGCCAGCCTCGGAGGCGCGGGTTAGATTCCCGGCTCTGCCACGAAATTTGAAAGGTGGTAAAAGATTTGTAACTAGGTCCCCTCAGCCTCAGGAGGTCAACTGAGTATAGGTGGGTTCGATTCCCACTTCAGACATCCTGGAAGTGGTTTTCCGTGATTTCCCAATTTTCCTCCAGTCAAATGCCGAGATGGTACCTAAGTTACGGCCACGGCCGCTTCCTTCCCTCTTCCTTACCTATCCCTTCCAAATTTCCCAGTTCCCCACAAGGCCCCTATTCAGCACAGCAGGTGAGGCCGCTTGGGCGAGGTATTGGTCTTCCTCCCCACTTGTGTTTCCCGACCCGATGTCTGACGCTCCAGGACACTGGCCTTGAGGCGGTAGAGCTGTGTCCCCTCGTTGATTTTGAGGGAAAAACCAACACTGGAGGGTAATCAGATTAAGAAACAAAGAAAAGAATGAAGAAATAATAATAATAATAATAATAATAATAATAACAATAATAATAATAATAATAATAATAATAATGATGATGATTTCCGGTGTCCGTTACTAGAGTGGTTGTTGTGCGTGACCTGGAAGGATATGGAAACAGCAAAAACAACCACTCCCCGAGCCAAAGGAAATAACTCTCTAAGATTAAATTCCCTCGACCTGGCTGAGAATCGAACTTCAACCCCCAGTACCGGAAGGCAAAAACGCTGTCCACTCAGCCATGGAGTTGAACTAAAGGGACGTTTGGTAGGTACCAATTAACTAAGAAGGAATTATGTATCTCCTCATTTCCCTTAGATATAATTTGCACTTCTATTTCACTTGATATTGCCTTTGCAAGGATCCTTCAAAATCACTGATCACTTCTAGAGACGAAAAGATCCCAACCATGCAAACTATGTATTAGTTTTGCTAAACAAAACTAGTAATACTGTTCATCCTATCATATCAAACAGGCCTATTATATTTTCACTATGCCAGGCTGTGTGGCTCAGACAGTTGAGACGTTGGCTTTGTGACCCCAACTTGGCAGGTTCGATCCTGGCTCAGTTTGGTGGTATTTGAAGGTGCTCAAATATGTCAACCTCGCGTGGGTAGACTTACAGGCACAAAAACAACTCCTGCTGGACTAAATTCCGGCACATCGGCGTCCGCGAAAACTGTAAACGTAGTTAGTGACACCTAAAACAAATAACATTATTGTTATTATTAGGTTTATTATTATTACTATTGCAAGTAATAATTATAGTAATTTAGTAATTAGGAGAAAAATAAATACTTTATGACAATAAAATGAACAAATTAATCTAACGTATTGCATGTAAGGTCTTGGTCTAACAAGTGACCACAGCCCAGCCCAAAGGCTTGTTCGATACGAGCTGACGCTTGATCAGCGCGATGAATCCTCTCTGTCATTACTCTCCACTTTCTGGAGTACGGTCGCTGACTCATCGCCAGATGACTCCTCAATTGTTCTCAAGTGAGCTGATGGACCTCGAACCAGACCTAATAATTTCTGACATGACTGAGAATCGAAATCCGATACTCTGGGTAAAAGACAGATTCTCTGCCCTTAGAACGCGCGGCATAGTGCTGTTTAGAATCGTATCGTAGATGAACATATTAAATTAGAGCAAAAACATGCAAAATAACATAATCCAGTAAAATTTAATTTCCTAATTAAAGCATAAGGAAAATATACGCTAGAATTTCAAGAAGATAACGAAATGTCACCTTCAGTAAAAATGTGACGAGTAGGAAAACTAAAAACAGAAAGAACATGAAAAGAGCAAGGGCAAAATGATAAGAATGGAGAAGGAGGGGTAGTTTTAAGGTCGCAACTAAATAACTTCTACCCGCGAGTTTCTCAGATTCAACAATAGCACTTCTTTTGTTCCTTACAGACCTACACCATCGTCCTCCTGTTGCTGGTTTGTGTGGCCAGTGTGGTCATGGGACAGTACTACGGCGGGGACTATGGAAACAACCATCACCATCATGGAGGCGGCGGTTACCAGCCAGGCCACGGTCATCCAGATCATCACCACCATCATCATCACCACCACCATGGAGGTCCTGAGTACCCTAATCATAACCATCACCACCATGGCTGAGAGAGGACATTCATGGAACAGCAAGAATTCGTATTTATTTAATATTATTCCATGACAGCATTCTATCCTTGAAATCATCGTCTTCCTTTACGAAATTTTAGGGTCATATTTATGAGGGGGGGGGGGTGGAATCAGTGGTGTAATTGAAGTAAATCCGCAAAATTTACACTGCCCTATGCTATAAAGTAATAAGTAACGAACACAATAATATCGTCCTGAAATATTTCAGCATTAATCCAGTAAGTGAACAGTGTATCTTGATCGTTAAGCATATCCCTTATTGCAATTGTAGTGTGTCACGAAGCCTGAACAGTGCCACAAATCTCCCGTAGATGTTTACAAGTTGATGACGAGGAGTAGACTTGAATGCATACTGAAGATTTTTACACACAAACTGATCTTCGTGTACCATCATACAACAGAGATGTTGCACCGGCAGCAATCGAAGATTCGAGTTCAGAAGTTGCTAGTGGTTTGTAGTTCTTCCAATCATTTCCTCATCGTTCCCATAAGACCTATCTGTGTCGGTGCGACGTAAAGCAAAATAGCAATAATAATAATAATCATTTCCTCGCCATGCCGTACTTCGACATAATACAGAGGAAGTGTCTTATATTAAGTCCCAGGTACTTATTCGAATCCCTGCAAATATATATCATTACAACTACATCTACTACCAGTAGTTTTCATAGCACTCAGCTGCAAGGGACCAACAATATATTCTTGTGCCGCGCTGCTAGTTGTGTAATTACACGTGCTCCGTTATTCTATCTGCTTTCTGTTATGAGAAGGAAGGAATTAATTTTTCTACTTGTGCAATTTTCATCCTGCATTTATCATTCATCCATAGCGTACCGACTACGATAACAGAACTCATGAATTTGGATTGCTTGGATCATAGCAACGCCGAGCATCGCTAACATGTAAATATCATTCAATCGTGTTAACTGGCGATAGTGGTGGATTTTGTGTGCTTTTCTTAACGTGAAAACTGCGTGGTCACCAGTCCATATAGACAAAGAGAATTGTGAAGATGGTTATGAAAATGATAAAATAATTGTTGAATGAACGTTCGCTTTAAAAGAGGAAATTGTGAAAGAACTCCCTTTACTTTAGATACCAACTATTAAAATGGCAGAAGAAAACTGTGCAGACCTACAATATCGAAAGCCCATAAATTTGCACAGCAATAACAATACATTGACTATTGTTTCTTGTGATGTGCGTTGTCTCTTCTGTTGCCACTCATCTCCGAAAGATGGGATTACTGCTTCGTTCTGACTAGAACATCCTTCCTGAATATTGGCTAGAAGTAGCTGGCGAGTAGGATAACATTCTTTATTAGTATGCCGTTCCTTTGGTCCATACATGTCCTCACAACTATTGCTACGTGACACACTGGTTCATCACGGTGTTCCAGCTATTTTGATTTTTTCTCTCAGGTGCTGATAGGAACGAGGAGTGTGCACACTTAACGGAAGACGGCAGGGCAGTGCTCACTTCTTTTTCTGACTTATGTAGAGTTCAGTTTAAATTTGTGTGTGTCTTTTGCAGCATCACAGGAAAATGTATGGATGAATTAAATGAGAGTTGGTATTTCCGTTTAGGAAAAGGTCGAGTACTTCTCTACAAGCTATCCAAAACATTTCAGCCGGAGAGGATGCTTCAGAAGGGCCTAAAGCATAAAACTCAACGTATCTCTCTTGCGGTAGGTTTTATCCGAAAATAGCTCATCGCGAATTATATCTTTTGTTACTTTCATTGATCTGCCTCAGTCTTAGCTTTGGCTTGACAAAATGAAAGTGACTGAGGTACGAGAAATGACAGTAATGCCATTCCTTTTGCAGCCGGGCCCTGCTATGAATGGTGTGAAAATGTTACTTATAGGGTCAGTTGGTTCATGCATTGCAGAGGGCTTGCCAGACTGATATGTAATAGCAACTTCTGGCACTGTGAGGAAAGCAACGGCAGACTATCTCACTCATCACTTACCTAGTACGCTTCTTCAGTGATGTCTAGTCCATCTACGATAGCTGATGGCGGAACTGTTGAGGATCAAATCATACTTCGGGCTCAGGACTAAACATACATACACTTCATTCCGAGACAGTGACAAATATGGGAAATATCAGTAGCAGCCATATGAAATTTTAAATAAGGAGCCGTTAAGTAGCTCTATAGACTACACAGAGAGTTGCTCAGGAGATCGTTCCGGCAACGTTTTAAACGCTTTGTACATCTGTCAGAGCGTTCCGAATATTAACCCCATAATTGGCTTTCATTTGTACGGGAAAGAACAGATCAAATCAAGATCAACAATAATGCAAAACAATTGTTATGAAACTGTAAAGGGCCGCAGAGGGCAAGGAAGCGTGTACGTCACGATACGCCGCACGTAGGGAGAGACAAGTCCACTTATGAGCCTCAGAATCTCGGGAACAATTTGAGGGGTGGGCAAAAATATCTTCATGCATATTCTAAGTGGCTGTCCCATCAACGTACTGCAGCTAGTACGTTTATAGGATAAGACTTCCGGTTTTAGGACCTATATCTCCAGCCGAAACCCTAATGACCAGGGTAGCTGGGATAATCTGCAGGAAATTTCATCTGAAGTACGTTTCTACATTCAATATTTCTTCTTGCATATAGTCTGAGAAAATTAACGTGTCATTTTTAATTGTGACACAGTTTAAAAATATCTACTATTGTAAATAAAATAGATGCCATATTTGTACTGTGTACCTCACAACTACAGTATACGAGTGAAATGTTGTATCTTATTGTATTATGTATTTATAACTAGAAATAATAAAACTTATTCTATATTTGCTCAGTGTTTTATTTCTATTTTCAACTTCATATACTTTCTAGAATACTGGTAAATATATTATATAGCATTTTCTTCTTCTTTTGCCGCTTTTCCCACACTCAGTCCCCAAACCAGAAGAATTGAAGTCAGACGCGATTAAAAACAATGACCCGGAGAAGAATCGAACACAGGTCCCTCTGAACCGAAGGTCTCAACGATGACCATTCTGTCAAAGAGTCTAACAAATAGATTATATAGATCTACCCTGTTAACTATCATTTATATTGTTTTTTGTTGAGGTCAAGGTATATGAGAGCTTCAAGGTGAATTATGCCGTTGTACTCATGGATATTAAACGTATCCTCCTTGTCTGAATACTAAGCGTGGAGGCCGTCCATTTAGAGGGTTCTGGGTTCGATTACCTGCCGGATTGTAAACTTTAACCGTGTCTGATTAATTGGACCGATTTGGGGACTGGTTGTTCGTATTTTTCCAAACACACCACACACGAAACACGAAAGAAATCTGCTATAATTTATATATCCCTTCACACAAACAACAGCAAATCCACGTGTGAGGCAAAGTTCGCACCCAGGACTCCATCAGACCGTAGACAAACGCAGTGGAAGAAGATGCGGTGTTAGCCAGGTGAGTCGGAAAATTTCATTTACCTACACTGGTGAGCTAAAATATTTGTCTCGACCCCGTTTGTATACTGTTAGTCAGAGAAGAACCTCCTTATCACAAATTGTTATTGTTGGTGCCTCGATCGGAAGAATGGTAAGCAGCCATTGTTCATCTCCACTACTCCTTTTCTTCTTCTAATCTGTCAATTCTCACGCTGGATTTCTAATTCGTATCATCAGTGAAATGAATAACTGAATTGAATTTATTGGTTAGAATTTGCCACTGAGGCAAATGAGTCCCTTTATGAAGCATCGACATTGAAAACAATGCACAGAACAATTATTACAGAAAATAATGAAGGAATAAATTAAACTGAAATCGAAGAACATACACTTAAACATAATCAACATAAACTCCATAAAATAATATAAAGTGGTTTAACCTTACAAACACTGAAATTGGTTAACTTGATTGATATAACGAGCTATGCTGACGATTAACAAGGAGGTAGTCTAATTATATGAAATGCTGCCAATAGAAACGAATCAATTTAGAGGGGGATTGGTAAGATTGGTAAGATAAAACCAAATAAAACAGCAATTTTGGCTTATGGAAAATTATCATAATGTTATTTGCTTTACGTCCCACTAACTACTTTTTTATATGGGAAATAAGATTATGAAATATTTATTCTTTATTTTTACATTCTGCTTTACGTCGCACCAACACAGACAGGTCTTATGGCGACGATGGGATAGGAAGGTGCTAGGAGTGGGAAGGAAACTACCGCCTCCTTAGTTAAGGTACAACACCACCATTTACCCGGTGTGAAATGAAAAACCACGGTAGACAATCTTCAGGGCTGTGGGGTTCGAATCCACTAACTCCAGAATGCAAGCTGCATGACGTAAACCACGCGGCCACTTGCTCGGTATGATGCAATTTATTGGTTTAAATTGGAGGGAGTAACATGGCTCTTTCGAACGAAGAATTTTGTTCTACTTTGTCGGTATGCTATAGAATTTTTAAAAAAACGTACTGATTTATTAGCCCGCAAAGGAACTCCTGCGGGACTAAATTCCGACACCTCGGGGTATCCGAAATCCATTAAAGAAATTAGTGGAATGTAAATCCAATGAAATTATCTTTATCATTATTAATTTCGTTATAAGGCACCTAATATGTAATCTATACTCTAATATTAAAAAGAGGGAAAATGTGTATATTTGTTTGTAACTGATAGACTCAAAAACTACTGAGCCGATTTTAAAAATTATTTCACGTATAGAAACCTACATTGCCAGTGAGTAATATAGGCTGTATTTTATTTTGAAAATAATTTGAGGGGGGGGGGCGACGGTGGGAGGTATACAATTTAAGGATAATAGACTAATATATGCGAAATCGAATTTGTCGTACAAGGACGAGACAAAGCTCATTTTAAGCCCCTTGACGCAATGAACAAAAGTCGGTAAGCCCTACGGGACCAAAAACGGTGTTTTAAGGCCCTAAAATCAACATTTATGGAGATATTGGCACCACACTACCCCTGATCTAGGAATCGGATAAAGAAATGTCCTGCCGTAACCATGGCAACGTTGGCTCCAGTATGCTTACAGCAGCGAGGTTATCTACAACTAGCGGTTACCCATGGCTTCACCCACGAGGATTTGGTAAGTTGATAAAAATTAATTATTCCTCGGTACTGCACTAAGACATTATCTGAAAATCCCTAAAGTATAAAAAACTGACGAAAAATTGCATTTCATTTTCCCCAGAGCCTCTTTGTAAACCACGTTTGTGGCGTTGGCTTTTGGGGCTAAGATGATCAGGCTACTGGCAGAGCTAAATGTGGAACATCCGACATGGAACTCTATATGTGATAAAGTCCTCTTTGAGCCAAAAAAAAGGGGGTGTTTCTTTATTTCTAAAGGAGATTCCAAATACCGATTTTCACGTCTCTGACATCTTATTTTTTGAGATATAAGTATCCTTATAAAGAGAATTCAACTCCTCCTTCATTTATTTTCGATCTCCAACTTAAGTTGATATTCCGAAAACAAAAAGTACGTGTTTCTTTGTTTCCAAAGGGAATTACAAATACCAATTTTCACGTATGTAACATGTTAAGTTATTGAGATATACTCATTTTAAAAATTTCCCCACACCTCGGCTGAGTGGTCAACTTTGAGGATACATATATCTCCGAAAATGGAGATGTTACGGACGTTAAACTGGTACTTGGAATCTCTTTAAATGAACACACTTTCTTTGGAAAACCACTTAGGGGGGTGAAATAATAAAAAACGCGGGTGAATTTCTAAATGATTGTCTTCTTCTTCTTCCGCTTTTCCCACACCTGTGCGGTTGCGGGTGCGAACTGTGTCGCACATGTTGATTTCACCCTGTTTTATGGCTGGATGCCCTTCCTGACGCCAACCCCGTGTGTAGGGATGTAATTACTATTGCGTGTTCTTGTTGTGTATGGTAATATAGTGTGTTGAGTGAATGTGAAGAGGAGAGTGTTGGGACAAACACAAACAACCTGTCCTCGAGCCAGAAGAATTAATCACACGCGATTAAAATTAGGATATCTACAGTATAACTCATAAGTTAACTGTCATAGACGTGAAAAGGTGTATTTGCAAACCCCTTTAAAAACAAAGAGACACGTACTTTGTGTTTTCGATTAATCAACTTATGCTGGAGATCAAAAATAAGTGACGAAGGAGTTGAATTCTCTTTATGAGGGTACATATATCTTAAAAACTAAGATGTTACAGACGTGAAAATCGGCATTTGGTAACTCTTTTAGAAATAAAGAAACCCTTTTCTTTTCGACTTAAAAGAGGACTGTTTCTCACGTGTAGAGATCTATGTCGCATGTTCCAGATTTAGGTCTTCCATTAGCCTAATCATCTTAAGGCCGGTGTCCACTGATTAACATTTAACACCAATATGTTAAATTTAACATGTTACAATTGATATGTATATTGTGATTGTGTCTTCCAATTGACTTTGCATGTTAACTCAGAATGTTGAGGTTAACACTTTTAACATGTTGGCGTGTTTTCCGCTCCAAGTGGAAAACATGTCAAGTCAATTCGTTGTTCGTGAGATGTTGGCACAGCTTCGGCAACTTCCTTTCCGGTTCCATGTCAACAGATAGCCAAACGATGCAAGCGACGTGCTTCTCGTGAAGTAGGATTATAGTTACAACACTCCGCAACACTCATTCTCTTTGTTATAAGCTACAAATACAGTACTGGTACCGATACGCGCACGTGTGTCGTTCTCTGTGCACTATACTAAAATTTTTAGAAGTCAGAAATGGAGTGGAGCAAGATTACTTTGGACTTTATTAATGATATAATAGAAAGGCCTTGTTTATGAGATGTCTCATAAAAGGAATGCAGGGATAAAGCGAAGAAAGCCGACATTTTACAGGAATTCTAAATTATCCTTCATTGTTCCCGCGAATGCATTGATAAAAAACCTAGCGTCCCTCCGCTCCCAGTACAGTCGAGTATTGGAAAAAAAAAAATCATAAGTTGGGTGCGGGAGCGGACGAAGTTTATACTTCAAACTGGTTTGCTTTTGAAGCAATGAGAAGGATGAGGGGAGGAAATGTGTCTAATAAAACTGCATTTCTAAGTCATAACAAGAAGCAAGAGTGGCAATAACTGAGGGCGAAATCCTCTTTATCTGAGTCCATTGTTCTTGTTTGAAAATACTAGACACCACCTAAATGTATAACCACAGATTGTTATGATGAACTATTTAGGGCCTATATATAAACAAAGAAAGTCAAGTTTAACATGTTTATTAAGTGTGGACACAATGTTAAATGAAACCGTATTCAACATTTAACATTCAACATGTTGATGGTGGCACCAGTTAACATTTAACACCCTTAACATTAAACATGTTGTTGTTAAATGTTAATCAGTGGAGACCGGCCTTTAGCCTCGAAAGGCAATGCCACAAATGTGGTTTACAAGGAGGTTTTGGGGTAAACGAAGTGCAAGTTTTCGGTGAGTTTCCTTTTTACTTTAAGGATTTACAGATAATGTCTGAGTGCTGTACCGAGGAACAATTATTTTTATCAACTTACCAAATCCTCGCAAGCGAAGCCGTGGGTAACAGCTAGTATTTTACATAAGTCGTGAAATAATTAAAACTTCAGAGTTTCTCTTCCCCAGTCAAACAGCAATCACTAGCCGCCGACTTGCAGTTTGTCCACTGACATAACGTCAACACACTTAAGTTGATTCTTGGAAGAGTCCTCTCTACAAGCTCGAAGGCACTTCATTCAGACAACCTCTGAATTATTATTATTATTATTATTATTATTATTATTATTATTATTATTATTATTATTATTATTATTATTATTATTATTATTATCATAAAGTTATTGGTTGTACTTACCACTAAGTACTTTTACAGTTTTTCGGTAACGGCGAGGTGCTGGAAAGTTGTCCCACAGGAGTTCTTGTACGTGTCAGTAATTCTACTGTACCTACTGGAAGCTGACCTATTTGAGCACGTTTAAACACACTGAGCTAAGCGGGGACCGGTCAACATTCTGAATGTGAAGATATTTTCGACCGACGGGACTAGACAGTGTCAGACCATATACACTCGACGCCTTGACGATCATGGCGAACAAACGGGCAGATAAACACTATATTCACACATTATCCACCGTGATTTCAATGTGGAGACCAGAGATTTAAAATCCACTTCTAATTCAGAATATGACCAGTGGACGAAGGGACCTTCAAATGATCCCTCACGGGATTGTGGTGTAAATGCGTTTTTTCTATCCCAAATACTTTCCTTGGGATTTGCTAAACATCAGTGCAGTGTTAGTGTTTAAAACCTGTTACGACAAAGCTTCTATTAATAAATTAAGAAGAGTTGAATTCGTAAGCTGGGCTAACATTCATGACTACACACTTGCTCGTTACAATAACTGACATACAGCGAAATTTAATATGTCACAGTGGTCCAACAAACATTTTATCCATTTAAAACCTGAATGGTATCCTGACCTTCCTCCTGATTCCAAGTATTTAACAGTCTAGAAAAGGCAGTAATGGTAAACAAATGGGGTAGTAATTAGCTAACTGATCTGTATAAACAAAGATTATATTTTCCAATAATATTGTGATGTTTATCTTCTGAAAATGGTAAAAACACTGACAGGTCAAAGGGCATGGGATAAGTGTCTAGTATCGCGTATTCTCTCCCCTAGCTCGGCCAAGTGCAGCAACTGGTCGTATCATCGATTCCACAAGCAGAAAAAGCACCTGTGAAGCGATAGCTACCAACAGCTTATTGGTACTTGTAAGTGCAAGGTCTTGGTGTGAATGGACCTCACAACCACGTCCCATAAATGCTCGAGACGGTTCATATCAGGCGAAGGAGGTGGGTACAGCAGTCGTTGAAACTCACCAGAACGCTTCTAGAAATACATCTGGACAACTTGGGCCCCATGTCACAGTGCGTTATCCTGCTGGAATATCTTATAATTTTGGGGGTACGTGAAGTCCACCAAGGGCTGCAAGTGGGTTCAAGCAGTCTCTATTCAACGACTTGTTGATTTGGATCAGCGGATACAGCCCAATCACTTGAACACACCCCAGACCATTATGAAGCTACCAACAGCCTGTGTGGTGTTTGTTGCCAACTGGTGTCCATGGCTTCATGGGGCCTGCGCAATAGCTGAACCCTTGCAGCAGCTCGATATAACTTGAATAGTGATTCATTTGACCAAGCTACATGTCGCCAGTCCTCCAGAGCCCGTCTACCCGCTTTCGCAACGTCAAAGGCTGGTATCAGTTTTCGATAAAATTAACTCTTCAAAAATGTTTGGGATACATCGAATCAAGCCAATTTTTTATACAATATAATTAATGTGAAATTTTAAATATATCAAATAAGAGTTTTGTCTGTGCATTGCTCAGCATTTAAAACGGATGGAATTACTATATCGGTCATGTCCACAGTAACAAGGAAATGCACATTTTAATCTTCCGTAATTTCTGTCTGTCTGTCTGCCTGCCTGCCTGCTTGCCTGGGTGGTTGTCTGTCTGTCTGTCTGTCTGTCTGTCTGTCTGTCTGTCTGTCTGTATGGAGAATACGCGCATCATGAGAAAATGGCTGAAGAGAATTCAATGAAAAACGGTATGTGAAGTGGGTAAAAAAATAACTAGAATCTATACTATGAACGATTTTATTTACGCTGGGTGAAATTGTAGTTTAGGGGAAGGCCTAAAAGTATTTATGTATCAAGTGGTCCTATCCATAAATACTACTGTAACCATTCATCACCATGTCATAGGCATGCTAGGAGGTTTAATCAATCATATATGCCGTTTTCCGCAACATTCTGCGACATATAATGTCGTAGTTAGTAGTTGACGTTCCGAACCGGGACACGAGTCGCGATACCCAGGCCCAAAAGGAGCAGTTTCCTGTGCTGTATCGAGAAAAGGATAGCGTGTAACCGCGGAACCTTGAAATTGCGCTCTCACTCGGTGCGAGAGAGGAGGAGAGATGACGCTACGCGTGGAAATGTATGTTGTAAGAAAGTGGGGTGAATTAAGGTGTGTTAACACCCAAGAAATAAAAATCCTTACTGATTCAACACTGCATTCATTGGTGACAATTCACCATATTTAACTAAAAAGTAGGTAAACAAGGACACCTCGGTCTGAGATAATCTATGGAAATTTATAAGTCAGGTCTCATTCGAACGGACGTATTTAATGCAAATTGTTGATGCATATAAACGCAATACTTTAATAGTGGATCGTTAATGACGCATGTCATATGGTGGTGCGCAGACTGAAGCTGAGTGGGAGTACTTACGAGATGAACCATGACGACTGAATGTATAAAAGGACGCTTTTGAGATTACGAAAAGTTATAGAGAATACTATTTCCGATCATTTACGTCTTATTCAGTTTACTGTAAGATTGGTGGTGATGGTGATTATTATTTTAAGAGGAAGTGCAACAAGGCAAATTCTCTATATAATACTAATCTGAGAGTAAAAAAAGAAGGGGGCCGACACTTCGAAGAATTAAGGCATCGACCTAAGAAAGAGAAGGGCCATAAAGGGTGTGAAAATGAATGACACTCTAGGCCTGCATAGGAAATATTGTCTGGGTCAGGAAAGGACAAGCGTTGAGCAGCGGTGGTCAGATAATACAGACGAAAGTGAGGAGCTTGGCACAAGTAAGTGGAAGCAATTCCAGGACTCAACTAAGGGCCCCGTGTTAGCCAACCCACCCTCCCAAGTTCAGAGCACCCGGGGCCCCTTTTATTCGTCTCTTACACGGGTAAGTCCGACTCGTTGGCCGAATGGTCAGCGTACTGGCCTTCGGTTTAGAGGGTCCCGGGTTCGATTCCCGGCCGGGTCGGGGATTTTAACCTTAATTGGTTAATTCCAGTGGCCCGGGGGCTGGGTGCTTGTGCTGTCCCCAACATCCCTGCAACTCACACACCACACATAACACTATCCTCCACCACAATAACACGCAGTTACCTACCAATGGCAGATGCCGCCCACCCTCATCGGAGGGTCTGCCTTACAAGGGCTGCACTCGGCTGGAAATATCCACACGAAATTATTATTATTATTACACGGGTAGCGATGCTATGGGTGTTATTTCTATTGCCCCCAACCACAGAGGGACGACTACAACAAGATAATTGATGAATTTAGGCTTTAATTACTTAGTCCAGATCAACGCCGAATATCGCTGACCAGGAAGTATTATTCAGTCTTATTGACTGGAGATGGATTTTGTCATGATTGTCTCAAGATGTGAAAACGCGTGGTCAACGGTCCGTATCGACAAGGGAAATTGTGAAGATAAACATGATAAAAAACTATAAACGAACTATTGCCTGAATAATAACACAAGAGGCAGTCATGAAAGAAAGAACAATTCACTTTACATTACATCACAGAATCAGAAGAAAACTAAATGTAAAGACCTACAATATAGAAAGCTCATAAAATTGATAAACAATAAAATTACATTGCCCATTGTTTGTTGTGATGTGCTTTGTGTCTTCTGCTGCCACTCATCACCGGTATATGGATTACAGCCTGAACATTGGCGGGAAGTAGCTGGGGAGTTAGTAAGATCTCTCTCTTCTTTAGCATGCCAGTCCTCTCATACCACTGGTACGTAACACACTGGTTCATCATATTATTCTAGCTATTCAATCCCTTCTCTGAGGCCCTCACTGGAATAAGCAGTTTGAATTAACGGAATAATGGCAGAGGAGTGTTCACGGCTGTCTGCGGTCTGGTCATTCCACATCTGAAACTTTGGACTGTTAGAACGGCAGCGTAGTAATGTTCCTTAAAAGTAAGAAAATGTGCGGTTTTATATTTGATCGAGTATTTCATATGATAACATTGTTCTTAATCACGACATGTCTACTGACGCCAATGTAATGACGTATATTGATATCGGTTAGGAAACCGCAAAGACAGTCTTTCTGACAATTCCGTAACGAAGCACGGGTACATCAGCTGGTGTTCAATATATAGAAAAGGCTTGACCTTAATCTGGAGAGTATGAATAAATGTTCGTTCAAACTAACCCACAACCCATTTACGGCAATATTTCAAACTTCTGTTGAGGTGTACTGTGTATTTGTTAGTCTGTTCCCTCGACAGGTGCCAATCCGAAATGGTTGTACTTACACTCGGCTTCTTACTTCACTAATAGACACACGCCTCACCACCGCATCAAGGTCATGTGGTTCAAGGTGTATTCGTACCTAAGTCTGTAAATGTCATGGGGTAACGTATGGCAGGAGGACGCATCTAATAGCTTAAAATGACAATTTTCTACTTTTGCTTCGAAATATTACCGTATGTATTTAATATGTACATAATGTATTCTGCATAGGTAATACGACTATTACAACATTTACCTATTTGGACACCGGATAGGCTATTATTTTGGAGGCATTGAGGTCTAGAAAGTCTTCCATTTCCACGCCTTTCATGACCCTTATCTTCCGTTTCCTGCCCGCCAATCTTCCGAAGGGCTGACACCCTTCCTCTTTCGCGTACGATAGGCGTTAAGAAGGGTTCCTTACAGAATTGTATTTACCCTTCAACCAATAATCACCACCGAAAAGTCCTCTGCCCTCTTAACATTATAGAGAGCGTGAATTTTAGAATCCCTTGTGTTTACTCTCACTTCCGACGTATCTCGTTTCTTGGTGTCGTGGTGCGATCTCAATCGCACATGTGGACCTAGCTCTGTTTTACGGCTGGATGATCTGCCTGACCCCAACCCTATGAACAGGAATATATTTACTCTTGTATGTTTCTGTAGTGTTTGGCAGTGTAATATGTTGTGTGCATATGAAAAGGTATGTAGGCCTATTGAGACGAACACGGTTTCCGAGGTCCGAATCAAATGCATTAAACAGACCAGACTAAATTACGGGAATCGAACCAAGGACCCTCTGAGCCGATGGACGCGATGATGACCAATCTGCTAAGGAGCCGGACTAGTCTCTCATCTGTAAGTGACCTATTTTAAAAGGTTGTTATCGAGAGTTGTAACTGATGTTTCTCTGCTGTCGTGGCTGATAATCACATTGTCACTCGCTTCCATTGTTGAGTGATGAGCGGTCCTCGAGGTCTTGGATTCAATTCCCGACCAGATCGAGGGAAATTAATTTGAAATGGTTAGTTCAATTGCCTTTGGGGCTGTTTGTACTGCCCCCAATATTCCTGATACACACCAAACACAGTGCAATCCTCCAAAACAACAACACGCAGTTTTCTACACACGGCAGATGCCACCCGCTTTCATTGCGGAGTCTGCCTTACAAGGGCTGCAATAACCTAGTCAGACGAAATTTAATATGTTATTATATCACACTGTTTTATCCACTAGTGTGTTTAATGTGTACATTTACAATACCTGAGGACGTTTGGGCAACGTAAAACAAGTGTGTGTGTGGGGGGGGGGAGCAATAATTGCGTAAAGAGGCGTCAAGTTGAGAGCCCCTGAATAGCACCCGTAGGCCTTTATATCCCTTCATATTAATTCTGGGGGAAGCTCCCGTAGCGCTTATTATGCGTATAACCTCGGCATTAATTGACAGTGGGGCTCACTGCATCCTGGTGTTTTACAGAAACAGAATGTTGTTTATCGACGGTATGACCTCAGTATGTACGTACAACCAGCAGCCTGGTTTATAAATATTCACTAATGATATAATGTTCTTTAAGTATTTTGAATTCGGCCCCGTGGTGTATGGGTAGCGTGCCTGCCTCTTACAAAGAGGGCCCGGGTTATATTCCCGGCCAGGTCAGGGAATTTTCCTGGACCTGAAGGCTGGTTCGAGGTCCACTCAGCCTACGCGGTTAGAATTGAGGAGTCATCTGACGGTCAGATAGCAGCCCCGGTCTAGAAAGCCAAGAATAACTGGCGAGAGGAATCGTCGTGCAGACCACAAGACACCTCGTAATCTGCAGGCCTTCGGGGTGAGCAGCGGTTGCTTGGCAGGCCAAGGCCCTACAAGAGCTGTAGTGCCATGCGGAGAAGTATTTTGATATAAACAGAGGACGCAACTTGATGATTACCTACCGCATATCATTACGAGAGCTTGAACAGACACTCTGTTGACCAATGACCTAGTCCCAATACGATTTTTGTTATAGTTTTCCTCCACGTGCGAATGTATCAATTATCTTAGTATATATTGGTCATGGTCGAGAGGTTGACGACATCCTATGAAAGACCGCTAACACCTATGAGAGATTTTTTAAGACAGTGGTGAAATCCACAAGGACAATTTTGTATTCTTAGCTAATAAGTTGTCAAAATAGATGGTCATTTCCCAGATCTCTCCTTCCACAGAGCAGTCTTGGTGTATATAAGACAGGGTAACCTGGCGTTTAGTATCACTTGTATTTACCTTCAAGAACTGAGAGCATCATGGCTGATTATCAGGTAAGGTCCAGGTGAAAATCTGCTTACGACATCATCCTGATACAGTGGTTACTGACCTCCAGTACCAGTTGTTTAGAAGATCTTCACACGGGAGCTGTTGACTGTTGTGTTGCAACAAGAACTTGACTTTCGTAGGTTGTTGGCTCTGTCATTGAATGGCTTGTAAATATCACACTTTCTTCTATGACAAATATGTACTTTGCTTATGAGATTGCAGGCCTTGCAATTTTAACTAACTGCGTTTTCTTGTGAAATCACTCTCTTTTTAAATAATATAGAGGCCTCGTATCGAAAAATTCCCTACATCTTCTACCTCTCTATCTGCCGATCAGTCGTTCCAAACCCGTCCGAGGTAGTCGGAGTTTTGAAGGGCGGATACTCCATGCCGTACAACGTTGTCGTGTTTGTGTTTGCTGGACAAAAATAATTAAAACTCACTCAAACAGTATGTTTCACCGTTTCTTTACCACCAGTTAAGACCATTCATTATTATTATTATTATTATTATTATTATTATTATTATTATTATTATTATTATTATTATTGGTGCTCGATTGCCGGCCAGGTCAGGGATATTTGCCTGCATCTGCGGGCTGGTTCGAGTTCCACTCAGCCTACGTGATTACAATTGAGGAGCTATATGACGGTGAGGTGACGGCCCCGGTCTCGAAAGCCACGAATAACGGTACCCAACTTAAGGCCACGGCCTCTTTCTTCCCACTTCCTTGCCTTTCTGTTCCAGTCCTTCCATCCCTGCACAAGGTCACTGTTCAGCATAGCGTGTGAGGCCGCCTGGGTGAGGTACTGATATTCCTTCCCAATTGTATACCCAACCCAATGTCTCACGCTCCAGGACACTGCCCTTGAGACGGTAGAGTTGGAAAAACCAACCCTAGATTGTAAAAGTGTTAAGAAAGAAAGAATAATAATAATGAGAAACAGTGTGCTAGTATTGTGGAGGACAGTTTGTTTGTTGTCTGTGACTTGGAAGGATATGGAGACAGCAGAAACAACCAATCCCTGAGCCAAAGGAAATGACTGTTTAACATTAAAATCCCTCGACCTTGATGGGAATCGAACTCTAAACCCCGATGATGGAAGGCAAATACGCTGACCACTTAGCCATGGAGTCGGACTGTTAGGGCAGTTTGGTAGACACCAAGCAACTAAGAAGGAATTATTTATCTCGTCATTTCATTTTAGATATCATTTTCACTTGTATTTTACTTGTTATTCCCTCTGCAAGAACCCTTCAAAAGCACTGATCACTTCTAGAGACGAAAATATCGCAAACCATGCACATAAATAGTTTTATAAACAAAATTAGTAATACTATCCATCCCATCGTATAAGATAGGCCTGTTATATTATCACTACTCCAGACAGAATGGCTCAGAGGGTTGATGAGCTGGCTTTCTGACCCCAACATGGCAGGTTCTATCCTGGCTCAGTTCGGCTGTATTTGTAGGTGCTGAAATACGCCAGCCTCGTGTCTGTGAATTTAATGGCAGTTAAAAGAAATATTTTCTTTTTTTACTATTGGCTTCATGTTGCACCGACACAGATGACGATGGGACAGGAAAGGGCTAGAAGTGTGAAGGAAGCCGCCGTGGCCTTAATTAAGGTACAGCCCCAGCATTTGCCTGGTTTGAAAATGGGAAACCACTGAAAACCATTTAAGGGCTGCCGACAGTGGGGTTCGAACCTACTATCTCCCCAATACTGGATACTGGACTAAATTCCGGCACCTGGGAGTCCCCGAAAACCGTAAAAGTAGTAAGTGGGACGCAAAGCAAATAACATTATTTTTATTATTATTATTATTATTATTATTATTATTATTATTATTATTATTATTATTAGGTCTATTGTTATTGCAAATAATAATTACAGTAATGTAGTAATTAAGAGAAAAATATATACAGTATGACAATAAAATTAACAAATAAATCTAACGTATTACATGTTACGCCTTACTCTACCAAGCGACCACTGCTCAGCCCAAAGACTTGCAGGTTTCGAGGTGACGCGTGATCAGCGCATGAATGCTCTCTGTCGTTACTCTTGACTTTCTAGAGTGCACGCTGACTCACCGTCACGTGACTCCTCAATTGTTCTCAAGTGGTCTGAGTGGACCTCGAACTAGCTCTTAGAAATACCTGACATTGCTGGGAATCGAACTCGGATACTCTGGGTAAAAGACAAATTCCCTACCGTTAGAACGCGTGGCTGGCAATCTAACATAGTGATGTTAAGAGTGGAATCGTATCGTAGATAAACATATTAAATTAGTCAGAACGCAGTATATATGGTAAAATAATCTATTAAAATGTAATTTCCTAATTAAAAGAACATAAGGAAAATATACACTAGAGTTTCAAGAAGATAAACGAAATGTCACTTTCAGTACACAAATGATGACTAGGCAAATTAAGAACAGAAAAGCAAGGGCGAAATGGTAACAATGGAGAAGGAGGGGGAGTTTTAAGGTCGCAAAAATAACTTCTACCCGCGAGTTTCTCAGATTCAACAATACCATTTTCTTTTGTTCCTTACAGACCTACACCATCGTCCTCCTGTTGCTGGTGTGTATGGCCAGTGTGGTCATGGGACAGTACTACGGCGGGGACTATGGAAACAACCATCACCATCATGGAGGCGGCGGTTACCATCCTGGCCACAGTCATCCAGATCATCACCACCATCATCATCACCACCAGCATGGAGGTTCTCAGTATCCTAATCATAACCATCACCACCATGGCTGAGAGAGGACAACCAACTTCACAGAACAGCAAGAATTCGTATTTATTTAATATTATTCCATGACAACTTTCTATCCTTGAAATAATCTTCTTCCTTTACGAAACTTTAGAGTCGTATCTACGGGGGGGATCAGTGGTGTAACTGAAGTAAATCTGCAAATTTTACACAGCCAGATGCTATAAAGTAAAAGGTGTAGATCATAACGAACACAGTAATATCGTCCAGAAATATTTCACCGTTAATCCAGTAAGTGACAACAGTGTATCGTGATCGTTAAGCATATTCCTTATTCGGTTTGTAGTGTGGCACGCAGCCTGAACAGTGCCACATATCTTCCGTGGATATTTATAAGTGTATGACGAGCAGCAAACTTGAATACGAACTGAAGATATTTACGTACAAACTGATCTTCGTGTACCGTCATACAACAAATGTTACTACGTGCAGCAATCGAAGATTCGAATTCAGAAGTTGCTAGTGGGATGTAGTGCTTCCAATCATTTCCTCGCCATACCGTACTTCGACAGAATACAGAGGAATTGTCTTATATAAAGTCTCAGGTATTTATTCGAATCCCTGGGAATATCTAATATTATAACTACATCTAATATCAAGTAGTTTTCATAGCACTCGGCTGCAAGTGTCCAACAATATATTCTTGTGCCGCACCGACAGTAGCATAATAATACACGTGCTTCGTTGTTCTATCTCATTTCTGTTTAGAGAAGGAAGGAACTAATTCTTCATCTGGTACAGTTTTCATCCTGTATTTATCAATCATCCGTAGCGCGACTACGATAACAGAACTCATGAATTTAGATTGCGTAGTCCATATCAACGCCGAACATCGCTGACGTGGAAATATCATTCAATCGTGTTAACTAGCGATAGTGGAGCATTTTGTCGTGATTTTTATAACGTGAAAACTGCCGTGTCATCAGCCCATATAAGGAAGGAAAATTGTGAAGATGATTATCAAAATGATTAAAAAAAATAGCGAAGGAAAGTTCACATTAAGAGTATGAAAAGAGGAAATCGTAGAAGGACTCCCTTTACTTTAGATATCCAACTTAAAAAATGCCAGAAGAAAACTGTGCAGGCCTACAGTATCGAAAGCCCATAAAATTGCACAGCAATAACAATACATTCACTATTGTCTGTTGTGATGTGCTTTGTCCCTTCTGCTGACACTCATCTCCGAAAGATGGGATTACTGCTTCGTTCCGAGTAGAACAGCCTTCCCGAATATTGGCTAGAAGTAGCTGGCGAGTTGGATAGCGTTTTTTATTAGTATGCCGTTCCTTTAGTCCATACACGCCCTCATAACTATTGGTATGTGACACACTTGTTCACCATGGTATTCTAGCTATTTTCATCCCTTGCCTGAGGCTCTGATAGGAACGGGGAGTGTGCACATTTAACGGAAAACGGCAGGGCAGTGCTCACTTCTGTTTGTGGCCGGATCATTCGAGCTCTGGTACTTGGCAGCCTAGAAGGCCTACGTTGCACTCTTCGTGAAAAGTGAGAAACTGTGCAGTTTTTAATTTGATCCAGCATTGCTTTTAACCATGACATCCCAGTCGGTTAATAATATATTCTGACAACACTGACGTCATGGTAATGAGTGTAATCACTTACGTCATGTTCAGTTTAATTTGTGTGTGTCTCTTACAGCATCACAGGAAAATGGATGAGTGGATGAAATGAAAGATGGTATTTCAATTTAGGAAAAGGTCGAGTACTTCTCTATAAGCTATCCAAAATAGTTCAGCAGGAGGGGATACTACAGAAGGGGCCTAAAGCATAAAACTGAAACTATCCCTCTTGCGATAGGTTTTACTCTAATTATTAACTGTACCTCATTCCGAGACAGTGAAAAATATGAGAAATATCAGTAGCAGTCGTATGAAATTTTAAATCAGGGGCCGTTAAGTAGCTCTATAGACTGCTAAGAGAGTTTGCTCTGGAGATCGTTCCGGCAACGTATCAAAGGCTTTGCACATCTGTCAGAGCGTTCTGAATATTAACCCCATAACTGGTTTTTATTTGTACCGGAAAGAAGAGAGAAAATCAAGATCAACAACAATGCAAAAACAATTTTTATGAAACTGTTAAGGATCGCAGAGTGCAAGGAAGCGTGTACGTCACGATACGCCGCAGGTAGGGAGAGACAAGCCCACTGATGTGCCTCAGAATCTGGGAACAATGTGAGGGGTGGGCAAAAATATCTTCAAGCATATGCTTAGTGGCTGTCCCATCCACATACTGCAGCTGGCATGTTTCTAAGAAAAGACTTCCGGTCTTAGGGCCTATAACTCCAGCCGAAACCCTAATGACCAGGGTGGCTGGGATAATCTGGAGGAAAATTCATCTGAAGTAGTTTTCTACACTGAATATTTCTTCTTGCATATAGTCTGAGAAAATTAACGTGTCATTTTTAAATGTGATACAGTTTAAAAATATCCCCGGTAGTAAAGAAAATAAAGCCATATTATTTTGTACTGTGTACCACACAACTACAGTATATGAGTGAAATGTTGTATTTAATTGTATTGTGTATTTATAATTAGAAATAATAAAAATTATTCTATATTTGTTCAGAGTTTTATTCTATTTTCAAATATACTTTCTAGAATATTGATAAGTAGATTATATAGCATTATTCTCCTTCATCTGCCGCTTTTCCCACACTCAGTCCCCAAACCAGAAGAATTAAAATCAGACTCGATCAAAACCAATGACCCGGAGAAGAATCGAACACATAACCCTCAGAACCGAAGGCCTCAACGATGACCATTCTGTCAAATATTTTGACAAGTAGATTATTTAGCTTCACGCTGCCAAATAACGTTGATATTGTTTTTTGGTTGAGGTCAAGGTCAATGAGAGCCTCAATGTGAATTATGCCGTTCTACTCATGGATATTATACGTATTCTTCTTGTATAAATACTAAGCGCGGAGGCCTTCCATTTAGACAGTCCTGGGTTCGATTATCAGCCGGGTTGTGAACTTTAACCGTGTCTGATTAATTCCACCGATTTGGGGACTGGGTTTTCGTATTTGTCCCAACACACCACACCACGAAACACGAAAGAAATATGCTATAATTTATATACCCCTTCACACAAAGAGCACCAAATTCACTCGTGCGGCAAAGTTCGCATCCGGGACTCCATCAGACTGTAGAAAAACGCAGTGGAAGAAGATGCAGTGTTAGCCAGGTGAGTCGGAACATTTCATATACCTACACTGGTGAGCTAAAATCTTTGTCTTGACCCCATTTATATACTGTTAGTCAGAGAAGAACCTCCTTATTACAAGTTGTTATTGTGGGTGCCATTCTTCGTCTCCACTACTCCCTTTCTTCTTCTAAACTTTCAATTCTCACGCTGGATTTATAATTAATATCATCATTGAACTGAGTAGTTGAGTTGAATTTATTGGTTAGAATTCGCCACTGAGGCAAATGAGTCCCTAAATGAGCCATCAACAATGAAAACAATGCACAGAACAATTGTTACAGAAAATAACGAAGGAATAAATTAAACGGAAATCTGAAGAACATGCACTTAGAAATTATAAACATAAACAACATAAAATAATATAAAGTGGTTTACCTTACAAACACTGAAACTGGTTAACTTGATTGATATAAAGAGATATGTTGACGATTAACAAAGAAGTAGACTAATTATCTGAAATGCTGCCAATTGAAACGAATCAATTTAGAGGGAGAACGAAATTGGTAAGATTAAAACAAAATAAAACAGCAACAGTGGCTTACGGAAAATGATAATAATGTTATTTGCTTTACGTCTCACTAATTACTTTTATATGGAATATGAGATTATGCACCTTTTATTTTTACATTCTGCTTTGCGTCGCACCAACAGAGACGATCGACGATGGGATGGGAAGGGGCAAGGAATGGGAAGGAAGCGACCGTCGGCTTAATTAAGGTACAACACCAGCATTTGCCTGGTGTGAAGTGGAAAACCACGGTAAACCATCTCCTGAATGCAAGCTGCATGACGCAAACCACGCGGCCACTTGCTCGGTATTACACCCTACCGGGCTTCGAATGGATGACCCACGCATAAGAATGCCTCAACGTAACGGGGTAAACACCCACGGATGAGATTGGATTGAAGAGCGGGTCGAATTGCTTAACGAGCTTCGGACCGCTCTCCTTCCTACTTTCTGTGCCGGCCCGGCAGCCTGAGCACTTGGGGAAGTGGTACGTTCGAAAGAAAGAAAACAAATACTTAAGATGGAGCCTTATGTCTATAATATGAAAGTAGGATCTCTTGGTTCAAATGCCTATTGGATACTGCTTAGCACTGCTACAAATGACAAAAATCATAAAATAGGGGTTACGAATACAAATTTATTCAAATATGACAATTGAAAGAAGTTGACACAGCTCTATACAATGACCCTCCACATATGGGAGGAAAAGAAAATAATAATCACTTTAAAATACGAATCGCCCATGGGCGTCGTCTGCATAACGGTATGATTGAGGTTTTGCGACTTGCTATCGTTCATTTTTCCTCATAGTTCAGACCGTTCATGAAAATTTTATATTATTCTGTCGATCACACCGTGAGATGACCTGATGTCCCTATTCACAAATATTACTAGCTGTTCTAAGCACGAACATAACCGGGGCCTACACTACATAATATCATATTAAAAAACACATTTGCATAATGCACAAACAAACACAAATACCATTTTTGCTAAACCCCGGACTCCTCATCTATCACCAAGACCACACAACGTGCACATAGGTTCTGTTTGAACTCAAAAATATGTGCACATAATTACGAAACATACACAGATATATGGATATATACACTTCATGCACACAGGAGAGCCATTCCTAGAAAAAAAAAACAGCATGGTTATCACTGTCTCCGGCCCAAGGCGTACGCCTGGAGCAACCCGCTCAAGGGCGCCATCATAATCCGGAGTCGAACTGGCCGACTCCCGACCGAGAGGTACTGTGGGTTTCTGTAGATCCCTAGAATAGTTACAATCTCATATCGCCGGATATCTGGGGGGATCCCTACTCATTTATTAAATACCTTTAAAAGAAATCACCGTGATATTATCATTATACAAGTATTCTTAGCTAGGCCATTTAAACCAACCGAGGGGAGCGCGAGGTTGACCCAGGGCTCCAAGTTAGTCTTAACACAATGGTTTAAAGGGATCCCTCTGTCACGAGGGCGAGAGCCAGACATTCACAACAAAAAAGACAAGGAAGGGAGGGCGGTCATTCACTTCGCACGGCCGTTCTGATTCTTCTCTCGCTCACACGTCTACCCCCTCATCTCGGGGACACATATCCATGGCCCGCTTCATTTGCTTATTCATATCATTATGGAATTCCCATGAAATACTCTTTTTATTCACCCCCTTCTCATTATTATCACTGAGACTGTGGGCACGATCACTTCTCAATCATCTCATCGTAAATTCCTATTCGGCCTTCTCACTACGTCTCATATCGCGTATCTTCTTCCCTTGGGCCTATGGCTCTCATGGCTCCTCGTTCATACCACATAAATACACTTATATTTAAACCTTCTGACCAAAGATCAAGGACTCCTGCCCCTGTGTCTCACCCCGGCTATAGATAAAAAAAACACTCCAAACCATTATGGCCAATTAATCAAAATCACGGGAAACTTGCACATGGTCCCTCACACCAGTCTAAATCACACAATATGTACCTCTCCCGGTCGGGATTTCTTCTTTCTTGCAGTCCATGCACTGATTATATCTGTAAGCTAGGCATGCATTGTCTGACTGACCCATGAGTTTCCCTGGCATATTTGACAACCACGTGGGACAGTGACTACCAACATCTCGACATGCTTCCTTGCTCGCCAAATTCCATTTTTCCAACCACCCCTTACGGGAAACTCTAATATTCTCCTAACCTTGTTCCCATATTTGCTAGGACATTCTACATATCACTAAAAATATAACCCTCACGATAAGCTAATCATTAAGAAAGAAATATGAGTCGTCCGGGAATTTAGCTCCCTTGAATTTACTTCAACATTATAAAAATCAATAAAAATTCCATATAGGACATGCATTAACTTACAACATTTTGATATTTACAAAAGAACGCTAATCCTATCCCCGGGTTATGTCATGCTTAGAAATTAAATTTGGACATCACTCATCTGTTTGGTGGCCGTTGTTTCTCCTTCCACGGGAGACCCATGGTGAAGTTCTTAGTACTCCATGACCACTCGGTAGGTGGCGGGCGTGCAGTCCTTCATCCCTGGTCCATACAAGTCCGACATCCTGGGGGACTCGTTACAGCTGAAATCTTACAGTAATCCAAGTGGGTAACACTTTACACTCGTCACACGTCCTCTATTTTCAGAGTTTACACCACGAATAAGACGGACTTTCAAATTACGGCGGGCGCGTTCACAGTAAGAATCGGGTGGCTCACGAGACTCGAGCCCCTGATTCAAAGCAACACTTTGGGTGATACCAAATTATGAATTTCACTGACTCATTAAACCGGCAGTTTCTCAGCCGTATTCTGCTACTTGTTGGTAAGTTATGCTCGCGGTTTTTACTAGTTTGACACGCAGCACAGAAACAATACCTAGGCTCGTTTGGCCTCCCGTTCACTTCACAAAGCGTGCTGGGCACAATGTCGCTTTCAGTACGCGGTCAAGGGTTTCTGACTTAAACTGGGGCACCGCGGGACGCAGTGTCCTTCTCAACGACTCGTAAAAGAACAACTGTCTCTGCAATGGCCTGCTCGGCCTATATTATCTTGCCCGCCGGAAGCTTGGGGGCGTCAACGTTCACGGTTCATTAAGAACAAGAGCTCCTCTCGTACCAAGAATTGACGATATTTAAATATTGCATCTTGTAGCCCCCTGTCTCCTCTTTCATTTGAGCCAGGCGTGCTGGACCTACGATCAGCAGTTTTTATGTAATTTGCTTCCCGCCTTTGATTAATTCATTAGCGTCCCTCGGGAGGTGGAGTCAACTTTGAGCGCGACTCTTGGCTTGGGTGACGCCGCTGTATCCACATGTGTTAGCGATATGTTACATCTTGACAGCTGGTGACCTCATTTCTTCCCCTGCATAAGTTATTACATATTTTTAGTCTGGGGAACGCAGAAAATTCCGCTCTATTCAATGGTGTGTCTCACATAATTTTCCTATGTCTGGATTAAAATATCATTCCATTGTTTACGCGCCAAAGTCCGATGTTGGCACCCGTGACACGTGCATAAAAAACCGGAAGTTCCTTATGTTCGTTTGGAACTCTGGGAAGCTAGGCCACACCTCGGGGCGTATCTGACTACTCCAGCATCGCGTCCCCTTCTATCTCTCTCTGCAAGTTGAGAGCGTATTTCCGCGGGGGCTTGGCTGTTGCTTTGTCCTCCCTTTGTTCGCAGGCGCTCTTTTCGCGGGTTCCATTCTGGCAGAACGCCGCTCGATCCCCTTCGCCCATACTGCTACCAATGACGCGACCTTTAGAAGTAATTTTAATGGAGTATAAAGGCCCACATCATTCCCATGAGCTGTACAGGACACTGTACGGTTTCAGTATGATGCAAAATATTGGTTTAAGTCGGAGGAAGGTACTTTTGAACGAAGAATATTGTTTGACTTTGTCGGTATGTTATAGTATTTGAAAATGTGTATATTTGTTTGTAACGGATAGATTCAAAAACTACTGAACCGATTTTAAAAATTATTTCACCTATAGAAAACTACATTGCCATTGAGTAACATGGGTTGTATTATGTTTTCAAAACAATTCGAGGAGGGGGTAGCGACGGGGTAAATATAACATTTTTAAAATAATAGGCTAATATAGGAGAAATCGACTTTGTCGTACAAGGACGAGACAACGCTCATTTTAAGCCCCTTGACGCAAAGAACAAAACTCGGTAAGCTCTACGAGCCATAAAACCAACACTTATGGAGGTATTGGCACCACACTACCCCTGCTCTAGCAATCGAATAAAGAAATGACCTGCCGTAACCGTGGCAACGTCAGTTCCAGTATCCTTACATCAGCGAGATTATCTACAACTAGCTGTTACCCACTGCTTTGCTCGCGAGGATTTGGTAAGTTGATAAAAATTAATTATTCCTAGGTACTTCACTAAGACATCTGAAAATCCCGAAAGTATAAAAATCTCTCTACAAGCCCGAAGGCACTTCATTAAGGCAATCTCTGAGTTATTATTATTATTATTATTATTATTTTATTATTATTATTATTATTATTATTATTATTATTATTATAAAGTTATTGGTTGTACGTACACTAGGCACTTTTGCAGTTTTTCGGTAACGCCGAGGTGCTGGAATATTGTCCCACAGGAGATCTTGTACGTGTCAGTATTTCTACTGTACCTACTGGAAGCTGACCTATTTGAGCACGTTTAAACACACTGAGCTAAGCGGGGACCGGTCAAAATTCTGAATGTGAAGATATTTTCGACCGACGGGACTAGACAGTGTCAGACCATATACACTCGACGCCTTAACGATCATGGCGAACAAACGGCAGATAAACACTATATTCACACATTATCCATCGTGATTTCAATGTGGAGACCAGAGATCTAAAATCCACTTCTAATTCAGAATATGACCAGTGCACGAAGGGACCTTCAAATGATCCGTCACGGGAGTGTGGTGTAAATGCGTTTCTTTCGATCCCAAATACTTTCCTTGGCCGGCCCCGTGGTGTATGGGTAGCGCGCTTGCCTCTTACCCGGAGGCCCCTTGTTCGATTCCCGGCCAGGTTAGAGAGTTTTAACCTGCACCTGAGGGCTGGTTCAAGGTCCACTCAGCCTACATGATTAGAAATGAGGAGCTATCTGACGGTGAGATAGCGGCCCCGGTCTCGAAACCAAGGATAACGGCCGAGAGGATTCGTCGTGCTGACCACACTACAGCTCTTAATCTGCAGGCCTTCGGGTTGAGCAGCGGTCACTTGGCAGGCCAAGGCCCTCCAGGGGCTGTAGTGCTATGGGGTTTGGTTTGCTTTGGTTTTAAATACATTCCTTGGAATTTGCTAAACATAAGTGAAGTGTTAGTGTTTAAACTCTGTTACTGCAGCTTCTATTAATAAATTACGAAGAGCTGAAGTTCGTAAGCTGGACTAAAATTCATGAAGTTACACACTTGCCCGTTACAATAACTGACATGCAGCGAAATGTAATATCTCAGAGTGCTCCAAACAACACTTTCTGGAAAGACAGTAATGGTAAACAAATGCGGTAGTAATTAGGTAACTGATCTCTATAAAAAACATTATATTTTCCAATAATATTGTGATGTTCATCATCTGAAAATGGTAAAAGCACTGACAGTCCAAAAGGCATGGGGTAAGTGTCTATATCGCATATACTTTCCCCTAGCTCGGCCAAGTGAAGCAACTCGTCGTAGCATCGATTCCACAAGCAGAAAAGGCACCTGTGAACCGAATCTGACCCATACCTTGTCGATAGCTACCAACAGCTTATTGCTACATGAAGGAGTAAGGTCTTGGGTGTGGATGGACCTCACAACCACGTCCCACAAATGCTCGAGACGGTTCATATCAGCCTAAGGAGGTGGGTACAGCAGTCCTTGAAACTCCCCACAACGCTTCTAGAAACACATCTAGACAACTTGGGCCCGATGACACAGTGAGTTATCCTGCTAGAATATCTCATAATTGTAGGGGTACGTAAAGTCTACCAAGGGCTGCAAGTATGGACCAAGCAGTCACTGATCAACGACCTGTTGACTTGGATGAGCGGACCCAGACCAATCACTTGAACACTCCCCACACCATTATGAAGCTACCACCAGCCTGTATGGTGTTTGTTGACAACTGGTGTCCATGGCTTCATGGGGCCTGCGCAATAGCTGAACCCCAGCATCAGCTCGAAACAACTTGAATAGTGATTCATTTGACCAAGCTACATGTCGCCAGTTCTCCAGAGTCCATCTAGCCGCTTTTGCAACGTCCAAGGCTGCTACCAGTTTTCGATTAATTATACTCTTCAAAAACGTTTTGAATACATCGAATCAAACCAAATTTTATTTTTATACAAAATAATTAATGTGAAATTTTAAATATATCAAATAAGAGTTTCGTCTTTGCATTGCTCATCATTTAAAACGAATGGCATTTCTGTATCGGTCATGTCCACAGTAACAAGGAAATGCACTTTTAATTTTCGATAATTTCTGCCTGTATGTCTTCCTGCCTGCCTGTCTGGATGGCTGTCTGTATGTATGGGTGGAAGGTACGCGCATCACGGGAAAACGGCTGAAGAGTATTTAAGAGTATTTAAATGAAAATCGGTATGTAAAGTCGAGAAAAAATCACTACAATCTAGACTATAAACAAGTTTATTCGCATCCTATCATTGATACTACATAACTTATGTTAAAAAGTATTACAATTCCGATCATTTTATGCCTTATACATTTTTCAATCAATCAATCAATCAATCAATCAATCAATCAATCAATCAATCAATCAATCAATCAATCAATCAATCAATCAATCAATCAATAATGATCTGCATTTAGGGCAGTCGCCCAGGTGGCAGATTCCCTATCTGTTGTTTTCCTAGCCTTTTCCTAAATGATTTCAAAGGAATTGGAAATTTATTGAACATCTCCCTTGGTAAGTTATTCCAGTGCCTAACTCCCCTTCCTATAAATGAATATTTGCCCTAGTTTGTCCTCTTGAATTCAAAATTTATCTTCATATTGTGATCTTTCCTACTTTAATAAACGCCACTCAAACTTATTCGTCTACTGATGTCATGCCACGCCATCTCTCCGCTGGCAGCTCGGAACATACCACTTAGTCGAGCAGCTCTTCTTCTTTCTCCCAGTTCTTCCCAACCCAAACTTTGCAAAATTTTTGTAACGCTACTCTTTTGTCGGAAATCGCCCAGAAAAAATCGACCTGCTTTTCATTGGATTTTTTTCCGGTTCTTGAATCACGTAATCCTGGTGAGGGTCCCATACACTGGAACCATACTTTAGTTGGGGTCTTACCAGAGACTTATATGCCCTTTCCCTTACATCCTTACTACAACTCTTACACAACCTCATAACCGTGTGCAGAGGTCTGTACCCTTTATTTACAATCATTTACGTATTTACCCCAATGAAGACATTTCCTTACATTAACACCTAGATACTTACAATGATCCCCAAAAGGAACTTTCACCCCTCAACGCAGTAATTAAAACTGAGGGAACTTTTCCTACTTGTGAAACTCACAACCTGACTTTTAACCCGGTTTATCA
This sequence comes from Anabrus simplex, assembly GCF_040414725.1. Classification (NCBI taxonomy): domain Eukaryota; kingdom Metazoa; phylum Arthropoda; class Insecta; order Orthoptera; family Tettigoniidae; genus Anabrus; species Anabrus simplex. Next base: position 236,379,113 of record NC_090268.1, on the reverse strand, counting down.
ACATACCATTGCCTGGTGTCCATCTCACAACATTATCGATGTCACATTGCAGTTGCTCACAATCTTGTAACTTATTTATTACTCTATACAGAATAACATCATCCGCAAAAACCCTTACCTCTGATTCCACTCATATGATTTATATATACAAGAAAGAATAAAGGTTCAATAATACTGCCTTGTGGAATTCCCCTCTTAATTATTACAGGGATCAGATAAAGCTTCGCCTTCTCTAATTCTCCGAGATCTATTTTCTAGAAATATAGCAACCCATTCAGTCACTCTTTTGTCTAGTCCAATTGAACTCAGTTTAGCCAGTAGTCTCCCATGATCCACCCTATCAAATGCTTTAGACAGGTCAATCGCGATACAGTCCATTTGACCTCCTGAATCCAAGATATCTGCTATATCTTGCTGGAATCCTACAAGTTGAGCTTCAGTGGAATAACCTTTCCTAAAACCGAACTGCCTTCTATCGAACCAGTTATTAATTTCACACCACGAACCTGCTATGCAGGCGTAGCAGGGGGAGAAGTGATACTCCCACGTGGCGCGTCCCAGGTGGCGGATAGTGGGGTCCTCACCGGCTTGCCGGCGGACTTGAGGGAAATAAAATACCTCTCGCGGACCAAACACACACCCCCTGTGGGTGGGGGAGGCAGACGAATAATACACCCACGGTATCCCCTGCCTGTCGTGAGAGGCGACTAAAAGGGGCGACCAAGGGATGATTGCATTCGAACCATGAAACTACATGTGCTTAGTACCACCACGCGGAGAACACCAAGGGTCGCTTTTACTTGTGCGTAGTACCACTATATTAGGTACGAAATAGGTTTATGATTAGTAGCACACAGGAGCACCGCGCGGTCGGCTTTTGCAGTACCTGTGATTAGTACCACCATATGAGCAGAACCATGGGATGATAGCTACCATGGTTCTGCCTTGCCTATGATTAGTACCCACTATATGAGGAACACCACGGGATAGGGAGAGGTCCCTGTGGTTAGTACTCTCATGTGATGAACACCATAGGTTTGCGTTGCCTGTAAATGGCGCCGCAAAGTGAGAAAAACATAGGTCTGTATTATACGTCGAATTTCATAACCTCTGAGTAGTACAATAATGTGTGGAATACCGCAAGTCTCTGCTACTTTTGATTAGTACCGCAACAGGACGTATACCATGGTTCTACATTACAAGCGATAAGTATCATTCTGAGGGACCTTTGATCTGTATTTTGGACCCATTTAGACACCAAGCATTCTCGATTCAGGATTGTGCTTTGGAAGTGGTCCCTTGGTCTGTACTACTATTAACTATGATAGTTTTTTGAGACAGATCCACTGATTGTTTTCAATTCATGTTCATTCATTCATTCATTCATTCTTCATGACATTTTTTATTTTTGTCAGTGGATGATTTTGAACTTTTACTTTGTCGTTTCATTTCGTACCATTAGGGGGCGATGACCTCGATGTTAGGCCCCTTTAAACAACAAGCATCATCATCATCATCATCATTATTTTCACAAATATGTCTAATATAATCAGAAAGAATGCCTTCCCAAAGCTTACATGCAATGCATGTCAAACTTACTGTCCTGTAATTTTCAGCTTTATGTCTATCACTCTTTCCTTTATACACAGGGGCTACTATAGCAACTCTCCATTCATCTGGTATACCTCCTCCGCCCAAACAATAATCAAATAAGTACTTCAAATATGGTACTATATCCCAACCCATTGTTTTTAGTATATCCCCAGAAAACGTATCAATTCCGGCCGCTTTTCTAATTTTCAATTTATGTATCTTATTGTAAATGTCGTTGTTATCATATTTAAATGTTAATACTTCTTTAGCCTTAGTCTCCTCCTCTATCTGGACATCATCCTTGTAACCAACAATCTTTACATGCTGCTGACTGAATACTTCTGCCTTTTGAAGATCCTCACAAACACACTCCCCTTGTTCATTAATTATTCCTGGAATGTCCTTCTTGAAACTTGTGTCTGCCTTAAAATACCTATACACACCCTCCCATTTTTCACTAAAATTTGTATGACTGCCAATTATGCTTGCCATCATGTTATCCTTAGCTGACTTCTTTGCTAGATTCAGTTTTCTAGTAAGTTCCTTCAATTTCTCCTTACTTCCACAGCCATTTCTAACTCTATTTTCTTCCAGTCTGCACCTCCTTCGTAGTCTCTGTATGTCTCTATTATAAGAAGGTGGGTTTTTACCATTACTTACCACCCTTAAAGGTACAAACGACAAAAACAGCTTCATGATCACTAATACCATCTATTACTTCAGTTCCTCTATAGAGCTCATCTGGTTTTATTAGCACCACATCCAGTATATGTTTCCCTCTGGTTGGTTCCATCACTTTCTGAATCAGCTGTTCTTCCCATATTAACCTATTTGCCATTTGTTGGTCATGCTTCCTGTCGTTCGCATTTTCTTCCCAATTGACATCTGGTAAATTCAGATCTCCCGCTACGATCACATTCCTTTCCATGTCATTTCCCACATAGTTGATTATCTTCTCAAATAATTCTGAATCCGTGTCAGTGCTACCCTTTCCCGGTCTGTACACTCCAAATATATCAAGTTGCCTATTATCTTTAGAAATGAGCCTTACACCTAGAATTTCATGTTTCTCATCTTTAACTTTTTCGTAGCTTGCCAATTCTTCTTTCACCGGAATGAATACTCCCCTCCCACCATTCCTATCCTATCTCTACGATACACTTTCCAGTTCCGTGAGAAAATTTCTGCATCCATTATATCATTTCTCAGCCATGATTCAACTCCTATTACAATATCTGGTAAATATATCCATTAAATTACTTAATTCTATTCCTTTCTTTACAATACTTCTACAGTTCAACACTAACAATTTCATGTCATCCCTACTTGATTTCCAGTTCCCTGTTCCCTTATCACCGCTCCCTAGGCCAACCCGTTTCCCTGAATGTACGTCCCTATTACCCTTCCAAATAAAGTTCCTAACTTATACGTACCGGTGCGGTTTAAGTGAAGGCCATCTGAGCGCAGATCCCTATCTCCTACCCACCCATTGGGATCTAGAAATTTCACTCCCAGTTTCACACATACCCACTCCATAGTCTCCTTTAAATCACCAATCACCCTCCAGTCAGTACCCCTCCTACACAGCATTCCACTAATAACAATCTCCGCTTTCTTAAACTTTAGCCGTGCTGCATTTACCAGATCCCACACATCTCCAACTATGTTGGTACTTATATCAGCTTGCCTTACGTTGTTGGTACCAACGTGAAACACTACCACCTTCTCTTTCGCCTCCTCCCTCAACTTTCCTCAACATCTGCCTCAGCGTAATTCCTGGATAACACTCTATCCTGGTTCCCTTTTTCCACGCACACTTTCCCCACGTGTCCCCTCCTGGTCAGCACTATCTTTCCTGATAGCCGCAGAAGCTACTTCCTCCTCTCTTTTCTCCTTCCCATGACCCTGTTCCACCTGTCTTTTCCTATCGTCTACTCTACATTTCCCTTTCCTACCTTTTCCCTTCCTCCTACTTCCACACATCTCAGCAACAGTTCCCTGTCCCTCATCTTCCCTCTGTTGTTCTACCTGGAACGATTCGTACCGATTTCGCACAGACACCTGTCCTGAATTCTGATCCTGAATAGAGCCCTTAGCCTGCAATCTCCTTCCCCTTAGAACATTAGACCACCTGTCTTCTACAACTCCCCCCTTTCCTTACCCTCCCTCTTTTACACCTACTGTAACCTGTACATTGTTTGAGGGAGTGCTATCTTCCTTCCTGTCTTCTGTGAGAATCCTAATTATCTCCCTCAAACTCTCCAACTCCTCCCTCATACCCCTCAATGCCTCTCCACACCCACAGTTCGTACACTCGCACTTCTTAGCCATTCTTTACGAAAAAAATGAAAATAAAAATAAAATAACTTAGTTAACTTAGATAAAATAAAATAACTGTATTGTCTGGGATAGTACTCAAAGATCACCGACAATAAGGTAATTAATATACGACTACACTACAATACTACTTAGTCGTACACTATTTTTTATCCTACAACTCCTAACAGGATAAAAACTGCTCTTAATTACTGAATATCGAAAGGAATACACAAGAACTACACAATTCCAAACTGCAATTAAGCTTATCCTAATTACAACAACAGAATTTTAGTAAGAGTTTCTACGGATACCTCTACTAAACAATGATAAAATAAGCACACTAAATTCAAATAGGATATTACTCGTATACTACTGTACAGTACACTACAGTACTTTTTAAACTACGTTCAGACGTATCGTAATTACAATACTGGGACCGTATGTCACTACTAAGCACAAACAGGGATGAAATTTGCAAGAACTACTGTACTCAAAGATTACCAACAAAGCTAAATGCTTAGACAGATTATTATTTGTACTACGCTATAATAGATACATACGAAGTATAACTCACGAATATAGCAGGCAAGATACGGCACTATCTAAATATACTGTACCTACACTACAATTTTCAGCTGAAGTGTGGTTATATGAACTTTTACCGCTGGTGGATTAGTATTATTTTCCCTACTACGCGGGACGGAGAATAAAAGTGTCCTTAAATGCTGAGAATAAGAGGTTGTCTACAATAATTTCTGTCAAAACCACACCGGGGGCTTGTAATGCAATATTATTGGGATATAGGAATTTGATTATTAACTTTTACTCCATGAATAAACGAAGGTGGAAAGTACAAAGTATGCAGGGAACTTAGACTACAAATTATCGGAATAATGAATCAGCTGATTTTGTATTTATTTACACAACTACCATGTGCATGTAGGAACAATCGTCAACAATCCATAAACTGTTAAATACCGTAATTATCTAGTGAAATTACCGTGTATTCTCTTTAACTTCTCTTTAAATCGATGTTTACAGGCGTATCGTGTAATTTAATGTAATAAATTATTACCTTCGTGATAGTTTGAACGGATATCTGTACGAAATATCGGAAAAGTTGCGGCGGAAATTACAATGAGTTACAACTCCTTATGATAATCTGCCTTTGTAAGTATTATACCAACGAACCTACAGATGTTTAAAAATATTGTTTTAAATATTGTTTTAAAAGTTAATATTATTACCTAAAGTATTTCCGAAACCTAAATTCGAAACAAAATACACCTAGCTAGCCTACTTAACCTAGAAAACGTAATCTACTGAACAACAAATGAATTACTCGTTATAAAATTCAAATAAATAATACTACTCCCAATTTCTACCAACAAGCACTAAACACCAATATATAAATAGCACTAAATGGAACACACACACACAATTTAAATAATTTCAATAGGTTGTAACTACTTTTTTAACTACAATAATGCAAGAGCTCTCTTCTCAACAGCCAACCGTTCACAAGAGCATCCAACAATGGACTCCCGCACCGGATATGATAACAGAGATATTAATGAATTTGGATTTCTGTTGCTAAGATCAAATCAATGCCGAGAAACGAGATCATTTGAAAACAGAATCTACGCTTTAAGTAACATTTTCATCGCGGTTTAAATGGTAGTTTGTGAGAAAGCGCCTGAAATATCATTTTTAATTACCTATGTTATTGGTTCTATTAGTTTTACTGTAAGATTTGTGGTGATCCTCTATATAATAATAATAATCTGAGAGTAAAACTGAAGGAGGCCAAAACGTCCAAGAATTAAAGTATCGACCTAAGAAAGACAAGGGCCATATAAGGTGTGAAAATGAAGGACACCCTAGGCCTCCATATGAAATATTGTCGGATAATATAGATGAAAGTGAGGAGCCTGGCACAAGAAAGTGGAAGCAATGCCAGGACTCAACTAAGGGCCCCGTGTTCGCCAAGCCACCCTCCCAAGTTCAGAGAACCTGGGGCCCCTTTCAGTCCTCTTTTACGACGGGTGGGGATGCCGTGGGTGTTATTCTACCGCCCCCACCCACAGGGGGACGACTACAATAAGATAATGAGACTATTATTGCTAGTGCAGATCAACGCCGAGCATCGCTGACCTGGAAATATTATTCAGTCTTATTGACTTGAGTTGGATTTTGTCATGATTATCTTAAGATGTGGAAACGCATGGTCATCGGCCCATATTGACAAGGGAAATTGTCAAGATATATATGAGAAAAATCGTAAAAATCGATTGCTTGAATAATAACACAAGGGGGAGTCATCACCGATAGATGGAAATACTGTCCTATACCGAATATAACAGCCTGCCTTAATACTGGCGGAAAGTAGCTATGGAGTTAGAACTCTCTTTCCTTAGCGTGTCATTTCTCTCGTCCACACGTTTTCTGATACTACTGGTACGCAACGCACTGGTTCATCATATTATTCCAGCTATTCCGTCCCTACTCTGAGGCCCTGACTGGAATAAGCAGTTTTGACTTAACGGAATAATGGCAGAGGAGTGTTCACGGCAGTCTGGGGTCTAGTCAGTCCACATCTGGAACTTTGGACTGTTAGGTCGGCAGCGTAGTAATGTTCCTTAAAAGTGAAGAAAGGTGCGGTTTTATATTTGATCGATTTGTTTTTAATCGCGACATTTATACTGACTTATGTAATGTTGATTTCAGGTGGGAAACCGCAAAGACAGTCTTTCTGACAATTCCGTAGCGAAGCATGGGGTACATCAGCTGGTGTTAAATATATAGAAAAGGCTTGATCTTAATCTGGAGAGTATAAATAAGTGTTCGTTCAATATGTGTTTTGTTGAGGTGTACTCTATATTTGTTAGTCTGTTCTCTCGACAGGTGCCAATCCGAAATGGTTGTACTTACACTCGCCTTCCTACTTCACTAATAGACACACGCCTCACCACCGCAGTAAGGTCATGTGGTTCAAGGTGTATTCGTAAGTCTATAAATGTCATGGGGTAACGTGTGGTATGAGACGCATCTGATAACTTAAAATGACAACTTTCAACTTTTGCTTCGAAATATTACGTATGTTATATGTACATAATAATTGTATTCTGCATGGTCAATACGACTATTACGACATTTACCTATTTGGACAATGGAGAGATTATCAACTTGGAGGCATTGAGGCCTAGAAATTCTTCCATTTCCACGCCCTTCATGACCCTTATCTTCCGTTTCCTGCCCGCCATTTTTCCGAAGGGCTGCCACTTTCGCGTACGATAGGCGTTAAGAAGGGTTCCTTACAGCATTGTATTTACCTTTAAAACAATAATCACCACCGAACAAGTCACTTGTCCTTTATCATTGTAACATTATAGAGCGGGTGACATTTAGAATCTTTACTCTCACTTCCGACGTGTCTCGTTTCTTGGTGCCATGGTGCGATCTCAATCGCACATATGGACCTGGCACTGTTTTTCGGCTGGATGCTCTGCCTGACCCCAAAACTATGAAGGAGAATATATTTATTCTTGTGTGTTTCTGTAGTGTTTGGTAGTAAATGTGTTGTGTGTATATGAAGTGTATATGAAGAGATATGTAGGCCTATTGAGACGAACACGGTTTCCGAACTCCGAACCAAATGAATTCAAATGAAATGAAATGTCGTATGGCTTTTAGTGCCGGGATATCCCAGGAAGGATTCGGCTCGCCAGGTGCAGGTCTTTCTCTTTGACACCCGTAGGGTACCTGCGCGTCGTAATGAGGATGAAATGATGATGAAGACAACACATAAACCCAGCCCCCGTGCCATTGGAATTAACCAATTAAGGTTAAAATCCCCGACCCGGCCGGGAATCGAACCCGGGACCCTCTGAACCGAAGGCCAGTACGCTGACCGTTCAGCCAACGAGTCGGACACCAAATTAATTAACCAGACATGACTAAATTACGGAAATCGAACCCAGGATCCTCTGAGCCGATGGACGCGATGCTGACCAATCTGCTAAGGAGCAGGACTAGTCTCTCATCTGTAAGTAACTTATTTTAAAAGAATGTTATCGAGAGTTGTAACAGATATTTCTCTGCTGTCTGCTGCCGTGTCTGATAATCACATTGTCACTCGGATCCATCGGTGAGTGGTGAGCGGTCCTCGAGGCCTTGGGTTCAATTCCCGGGCAGATCGAGGGATCTTAATTTGAAATGGTTAATTCAATTGGCTTTGGGGCTGATTGTACTGCCCTCAGTATTCCTGATACACACCAAACACAATGCAATCCTATAACACAACAACACGCAGTTTCCTACACACGGCAGATGCCACCCGCTTTCGTCGCAGAGTCTGCCTTACAAGGGCTGCAATAACCTAGAAATAGTCAGACGAAATTATAGTATTATATCTCATTTTATTAATCCACTGGTGTGGTTAATGTGTTTATTTACAATACCTTTGGACATGCGGGGGGCGATGGTGAGCAATAATTGCTGCATGAAACGTTAAGTTGAGAGCCCCTAGATAGCAGCCATAGCAGTTTATAGCCCTTGATAGCCCTTTAAATTAATTGAGGGGCAGCTCCCGTAGCCCTTATTAAGTGTATAACCTCGACATAATTGACAGTGGGGCTCACTGCATCCTGGTATTTTAGAGGAGCCGAATATTGTTGAGTGGATGTATGACCTCAATATGTACGTACAAACAGCAACCTGGTTTATAAATATTCACAAATGAAATTATGCTCTTTAAGTATTTTGAAGTTGGCCCCGTGGTGTACGGGTAGCGTGCCTGTCTCTTACAAAGAAGCCCCGGGTTAGATTCCGGGCCAGGTCAGGGAATTTTACCTGGACCTGAAGGCTTGTTCGAGGTCCACTCAGCCTACGTGATTAGAAATGAGAAGTTATCTGACGGTGAGATAGCGACCCCGGTATAGAAAGCCAAAAAAAAAAAAAAAACTGCCGAGAGGATTCGTCGTACTGACCACACGGCACCTCGTAATCTGCAGGCCCTTGGGCTGACCAGCGGTTGCTTGGTAGGCCAAGGCCCTTCGAGGGATATAGTTCCATGTGGGGAAGTATTCTGATAAAAACAATGGGCTTAACTTGAAGACTACCTACTGCATGTGATTACGAGAGCTTGAACATGACACTCTGTTGACCAATGACCTAGTCCCAATACGATTTTTGTTATAGTTTTCCTCCACGTGCGAATGTATCAATTATCTTAGGATATATGGGTCATGTTCGAGAGGTTGACGACATCCTATGAAAGACCGCTAACACCTAGTGAGAGATTTTTTAGGACAATGATGAAATCCACAAAGATAATTTTGTATTCTTTGCTAATAAGTTATCAAAATAGATGGTCATTTCCCAGATCTCTCCTTCCACAGAGGAGTCTTTGTGTATATAAGACAGGTTAACCTGACGGTCAGTATCACTTGTGTTTACCTTCAAGAACTGAGAGCATCATGGCTGATTATCAGGTAAGGTTCAGGTGAAAATCAGCTTACTACATCATCCTAGTACAGTGGTTACTGACTTCCCGTGTCAGTTCTCTGGAAGTTCTTCCCACAGGAATTGTTGACTGTTCTCTTGAAATAAGAAATTGACTTTCGTTGGTTCTTGACTCTGTCATTGAATGGCTTGTAAACATTATATCTTCTTCTATGACAAATATGTACTTTGTTCATGATATTGCAGACCTTGCAACATGAACTAACTGCGTTTTCTTGTGAAATCACTCTCTTTTTATATAACATAGAGGCCTCCTGCCGATAAAATTCAGTACGTCTTTAGCTCTCTCTTTGCCGATCAGTGGTTCCAAATCCGTCCGAGGTAGTTGAAGTTTTGAAGGGCGGAGTACTCCATGTCGTACACCGTTGGCGTGTTTGTGTTAACTGGACAAAAATAATTAAAACTCGCTCAAACAAAAGATTTCCCCTCTTATTTACCACCAGGTACAGTACAGTAAAATGGAGCATGCAAGTTGACACGCGAGCAGTCTAAAGGGCGTCAGATCAAAATGCCTGCACATGGCAGTTAAGGCAATTTTTATTATTATTATTATTATTATTATTATTATTATTATTATTATTATTATTATTATTATTATTATTATTATTATTATTACAAGTTGCGCCGAACTGATATGTTTTTGGCGACGATGGGAGAGGAAAGGCCTAGGAGTGGGAAGGAATCGACCGTTGCCTTAATTAAGGTACAGCCCAAGCATACGCCAGGTGTGGACATGGGAAACCACGGAAAACTATCTTCGGGACTACCGAAAGTGGGGCACGAACCCACTATCTCCCGGATGCAAGCTCACAGCTGTGCACCCCTAAACGCACGGCCAACTCGCCCGTTATTATTATTATTATTATTATTATTATTATTATTGGTGTTGTGGTGTTCGTTGTTGTTATCATTACGCGGTGTAAGGGTAGCGTGCCTGCCTCTTACCCGGAGACCCCGAGTTCGATTCCTGGCTAACCACACGATTGCTCGTAATCTGGAGGCCTTCGGGCTGAGCAGCGGTCGCTTGATAGGCGTTTATTTAATGTTTATTTAATGTGCATGATAGAATTATCCGTTTAACGTGTAACATATCGTCCGGAATGTAGAGTCAATTTTATAGATGTTAAATATTAATTCCACAATTATATAATAATAACGGCTTAAGAGAAGAAATATAGGAACACGTTAAGCAACCCTGACTTTACGTCTGATCTTAGAGAACCGAATTAAGAAGTATAAGTCGACGTACATGGCGTTCATAGATCTAGACAAGGCATTCGATAAAACTAATTTGACCAAGCTAATTGAAATTTTTAGGGTTATCGGGATCAGACACATAAAACGAAGAATTATCTACAATCTGTATTTTTTAAAAAGTCTTCAATGATAAGAATCAAGGACTTTGAAAAAAGAAGCTGCAATCCAGGAAGGTGTGAGGCATGGCCACAAATCTACCCCCCACCCCCACCCCCGCCCTGTTCCTTTTCAATGTTTATACGGAACAGGCAGTAAAGGAAATCAAAGTGTTATATGGAAATGGAATCACAATCCAATGAGAGCAAATAAAAACCCGGAGATTTGCCGATGCTAGTGTTATCTGAGACTGCACAAGGTGTGGAGAAACTGCTGAATGGTTTGGACGGAGTCTTGGGGAAGGAGTGCGAGATGGAAGTAAATAAGTCCAAAACGAAAGTAACGGAGTGCAGTCGAACTAATTCAGGTGATGCAGGAAATATTGGATTAAGAGATGAAGTCTTAAAAAGGAAGCAGATGAATATTTTTACTTGGGTATTATAATAACTAACGAGGCAGAAGTAAGAAGGACACAACATGTAGACTAGAACTAGCTAGGTAGGCCTTTTTTGACATAAGAAATTTGCTCACTTCGAACACTGAACTTCTTAAAAATCTTTGTCTGGAGCGTGGCATTGTATGGAAGTGAAATTTGGAGTTCAGGAAGAAAGAGAAGAGAAGCTTTTGAAATGTGGTGTTTCAGAAGAGTAATAATTAAGGTTAGATGGTTAGCTCGAATCATGATTGAAGAAGTACTGAATCGATTGATGAGAGGAGATCGATTTGGCTAAATTTGACGAGAAGAGATAGAATGATAGGACATATCTTAAGACACCCAGGACTTGTTCATTTGGTTTTTGAGGAAAGAGTAGGTAAGAACGGTAGGGGTAGAACAATCTACATGACAAGCAGATTTGTGTAGCTGTGATGATGGAGTAGTTACGTAGAAATGAAAAGATTAGCACAGTATACGGTGGCATCAACCCAGTCTATGGACTGATGACTCAACAACAACAACAACAACAAGTGTGAGTTTTGTCAATATCCACCTCTGGTAGGAAATAGTGTTCAGAGTGCACTGTCTCTTCAGGTGCTTCAGCCGTAGGATAGACCAAGGATTTTACTTTCATTGATCTGTCGCAATCTCCTCCTTGAAGTTGACGACTTTGGTGTGAGTGATGCAAGCTACATCATTCCTTCTGAAACCAATACCTGTGCAGAACGATGTGGAAGTGACGCTCACAGGGTTGCTTAGAGTAGGCATCTCAGTGGGCCTGGCAGACTGTCATATAACATAATCTTCTGGCTTGATGAGGAAAGCAACGGAAAATTACGTCACAGTTTATTTTTCTAGTCCTGTTCATTGAGGTCTAGGCAGTCTGTGATAGGTCATACTGAACATGTTGAGGCACTAACTTGCCTTTAGGTTGAGGACTTCGGAGTTAGTCAAACCTCGATACCTCATGTCGTTTAAGAGATTCTTCAACTTCTCTCAACTTTAGGAAATTCAGAATATGGGAATGCGTAAACAATTCGTTAACATTTGCAATATAAAAAATATCTACTGAGTGTGTGTCGTAGAACACCCAGTTTATGTATCGTGTACGTGTCGCTTTTACATGAAAAGTTTCGCTCAGCCTACATCGCAAATGAATACCAAGATATTTTCTGGGGGCCAAGGTGATCGGGTGTAGAGCTAACCACCCTATCCCACATTCCACTCCTCCAAAAGTCGTCATGACTGTACGGAAATGGCTTTTCCTTCGGTTTCAACTATGTGCTGGAAATCAGTTTTTTGCAAGTAAGTAAATTGCACTAGTCAGTGTCTTCAGCTTCACCTGGAGACCACAAGAACACTGACACGAACTTCAGTTGAGGTAGGGTGACCAATTAATATCTACTCTTCCCCAAGTCAACAGCTCGGAGTCTTCCACTCTAACTGCTGACCATGTCTAATGCTGCTTAACCTCCACGAACCTACTACGCTGGCGTAGCAGGGGGAGAGGTGATACTCCCACGTGGCGCGTCCCGGGTGGCGGATCCCCCTATCCGGCTTGCCGGCGGACTTGAGGGAAATAAAATACCTCTCGCGGACCAAACACACAACCCCCAGTGGGTGGGGGACGCAGACGAAGAATACACCCACGGTATCCCCTGCCTGTGGTTAGTACTCTTATGTGCTGAACACCATAGGGTTGCGTTGCCTGTAAATGGCACCGCAATGTGAGAAAAACCATAGGCCTGTAGTATATGTCGAATGTCATAACCTGTGAGTAGTACCATAATGTGTGGAATACCGCGAGTCTCTGCTACTTTTGATTAGTACAGCAGCATGGAAACTACCATGGTTCTACATTCCTAGCGATAAGTATCGTTATGAGGGGCCGATAACTTGGATTTTGGACCCCCTTTAGACTGCAAGCATCATCGATTCAACTTTATGCTATAGCAGCAGTCCCTCGGTCAGTAATCATATTGTTTTACGTCAGAATCTATGAATGTAAGGTATTGCGGGTCGCATCGACTGATTGTTTTAAATTCATCTCCATCCATTCATTCTTCGTCCTCACGTTTTGAATTCTGGTCAGTGGAGAATTTTGGGCTTTTAATTTCTCATTCCATTTCGTCTCATTTCGTACCATTAGGGGCCGATGACCCTGATGTTAGGCCGCTTTAAACAGCAAGCATCATCATCACCATCAAGCTGCTTAACCTGGGAAATACGATAGAATCCGACCGTTTAATATGGACGTTTGTCTATTTCTAATAATTCTGCGAAATTTATTTATGTAATAGTTATTTCATTACTGTCAACTGATTTATTATTTTTATTGTCGAGTGAGTTGGCTATGCTGTTAGGGTCGTGCAGCTGTGAGCTTGCGTTCGGGAGATAGTGGGTTCGAATCCCATCGTAGGCAGCCCTGAAATGGATTCCAATTTTTACACTGTACCTTAAATAACGCCATTATTCCCCAGCACTAGCAATTTCCTATCGTTCGATGAATTAGTAGCAAAAAGGATCTGATTAATTACTATGATTAACAATTAAAATATATGTAAAATAGGTATATATTGTAATTGATCATAAATCAAAATGTAGCTGTAGTAAATGATTTTAAAATAAGTCATTCTCGATTTGTTATTCCTTAATATATAGAAAAACTACCAGTGAAGTACCTTTGTTTTACAATTTGTCTTACGTCACACGGACACAAATATGTTTTATGGTGACGATGGGATGGGGAAGGCCTAGGTGTGGGAAGGAAGCGGTCATGGCCTTAATTAAGGTACAGCCCCAGCATTTACCTGGTGTGAAATTGGGATACTACGGAAAACCATCTTCAGGGCTGCCGAGACTGGGATTCGAACCTACTGTCAATCATCAATCAATCAGTCAATACTGATCTGCATTTAGGGCAGTCGCCCAGGTGGCAGATTCCCTATCTGTTGCTTTCCTAGCCTTTTCCTAAATGATTTCAAAGAAATTGGAAATTTATTGAACATCTCCCTTGGTAAGTTATTCCAATCCCTAACTCCCCTTCCTATAAATGAATATTTGTCCCAGTTTGTCCTCTTGAATTCCAACTTTATCTTCATATTGTGATCTTTCCTACTTTTATAAACGCCATTCAAACTTATTCGTCTACTAATGTCATTCCACGCCATCTCTCCGCTGACAGCTCGGAACATACCACTTAGTCGAGCAGCTCTTCTTCTTTCTCTCAGTTCTTCCCAACCCAAACATTGCAACATTTTTGTAACGCTACTCTTTTGTCGGAAATCACCCAGAACAAATCGAGCTGCTTTTCTTTGGATTTTTTCCAGTTCTTGAATCAGGTAGTCCTGGTGAGGGTCCCATACACTGGAACCATACTCTAGTTGGGGTCTTACCAGAGACTTATATGCACTCTCCTTTACATCCTTACTACAACCCCTAAACACCCTCATAACCATGTGCAGAGATCTGTACCCTTTATTTACAATCTCATTTATGTGATTACCCCAATGAAGATCTTTCCTTATATTAACACCTAGATACTTACAATGATCCCCAAAAGGAACTTTCACCCCATCAACGCAGTAATTAAAACTGAGAGGACTTTTCCTATTTGTGAAACTCACAACCTGACTTTTAACCCCGTTTATCATCATACTCCCGGATGCAAGCTCACAGCTGCGCGCCACTAACCGCACAGTTAATTCGCCCGGAATGAAGTAGGGTATGTTCAACCATTAACAACTAACCCTTACATACTTGCATTGCTATCCATCATAGCTCGAGTTCAGCTCACATTAGGGTGTTGATAGAAATTGAGTCTAAATGTCTGAATCACTCTATAAATTACACTTTGTTATCTTTGTATAACGCAGTCATCGCCTATTCTAGGGCACGTTGATTGCAACATGTATTTGAAATAGGAAGTATTTGTAAAGAAATCGAACTTTCAACAAGGCAAACGAAGTTTAGGCTGTGAGGAGCCTGGACTCTGCATAACTTCCCTGTGAATACGTGTGTATAATAATAATAATAATAATAATAATAATAATAATAATAATAATAATAATAATAATAATAATAATAATAATAATAATACCGGGCGAGTTGGCCGTGCGGTTAGGCACACAGCTGTGAGATTGCATCAGGGAGATAGTGGGTTCGAACCATAAACTCGGCAGACCTGAAGGTGGTTTTCCGTGGTTTAATATTTTCGTTGGTCTCCGTGGTGTAGTGGTGTGATTAGCTGCCAAACCCGGAGGAGCGGGTTCGATTCCCGGTTCTGCCACGAAATTTGAAAAATGGTACAAGGAATGGAACGGGATCCACTCACCCTTGGGTGTACAACTGAGTTGAGCTGGGATCGATTCCCACCTCAGCCATCCCCGAAGTAGTTTTCCGTGGTTTCCCAATTCCCCTCTAGGCAAATGTCGGGATGGTGCATAACTTAAGGCCACGGCCGCTTCCTGTCCTCTTCCTTATCTTTCTCTTCCAATCCTTCCCCACGAACCTGCTACGCCGCTACGCAGGCGTAGCAGGGGGAGAGGTGATACTTCCACGTGGCGCGTCCCAGGTGGCGGAGGTTACGTCTCAAAACTCACGAGTCTCAAAACTCACGGGCTATAATTAGTAACAAATAGTATCAAAACTCACGACTACAAACTGGTAACTAAAGTAAACAGTCTAATGAGTCTCAAAATTCACGAATCCGTACAGCAGGTGCTTGCGATGACTGGAGGAGGGATGAGGTGCGCGGTGACTCACGCTGCCCTTTAACCCATGTTTTTCCACCGACTTGGGGCAGTCACCCTGGTAGCAGATTGCCTATCAGTATTTTATCTAGCCTTTTCTTAAATAATTTAAGAGCTCCTGGGGGCCCTTTTTAGTAACTTCTTACGACAGGCAGGGGATACTGTGAATATTATTCTGCCACCCCAATCCACGGGGGGGGGGGGGAAATAATGGTTAGTGAATGAAAGAGACCGAGGAGTATTATTATCATTATTTAAAAAAAATTCCTGTTGTCTTAAAGTTAATATATTTCTTACCTTTCACATAAATTTATAAACTGGCATGTGGCCTCCGGAGTGGTCTGGTGCAGGTCTTTATAGAGTTGACGCCGTATAGGTGACCTTCACATCTGTGAGGATGAAGCCCTACCGAAGATGAAGTCTAATGCTGAAGACGGTACGAACACCCAGTCCCCGAGCCATAGGAATTAACTAATGAACGTTAAAATCTCCCACCCGACTGGAAACCGAACTCGGGACCCATTGGACCAAAGGCCAACATGCTAACTATTTATGCATGCAGCTGGACGACATAAAATTAAAGTAGGTATATTGTCCGCTGCTAGTTAAAAGAAACTGCCAGTTGTTAGTACTGGGGCTTAGTTCTGTAATGCGGCCAGAAGGCGGCATTTACTTGAATAAGGAATTTTATTTAGAGATATTAGAGGTCAAGGCAGTTAATTCACTCATCTAGTTTCAACATTTGGAGATCCATTTGTAAAAAGGCATATTTCTAATTTTCGTAAGCGTTTATCTATTCGCTTACTTCAGTCGGTTATCTACCAGACACATTTAAATCGAAAAAAGTATCCGTGTCGGATCCTATTATTCCGCGCGACATAACTGAATGATATTTGAAACTCATTCGATTATTTTATTTGATTATTCACTGAAATCAGTACACTGCACAGAAACAGCAATTTAAGCCAGATGCACAGTGCTTAATAAC
Organism: Anabrus simplex; assembly: GCF_040414725.1. Lineage (NCBI taxonomy): Eukaryota > Metazoa > Arthropoda > Insecta > Orthoptera > Tettigoniidae > Anabrus > Anabrus simplex. The sequence goes on along the minus strand of NC_090268.1, from coordinate 236,362,150 downwards.
ATTCATAGAAACAATCCCTCGGTTCAGAAAAATTATTTATTCGATTATTTAAATAATCGGATGGAAGTTATTTGATTATTAAAAGTATTTTATTAATTCATCACTAATAGGGTGGACATTTAACCATTCGTGAGTTTTGAGACTGGCCCAAGTAGAGAAACTTGTTCTCACTAATCCTCTTCCTGGAATTCGTGAGTTTTGAGACTCGTGAGCTTTGAAACTCGTGAGTTTTGGGACGACACGGTGGCGGATAGGGGGGTCCTAACCAGCTTGCCGGCGGACTTGAGGGAAATAAAATACCTCTTGCGGACCAAACACACACCCCCTGTGGGTGGGGGAGGCTGACGAATAATACACCCACGGTATCCCATGCCTGTCGTGAGAGGCGACTAAAAGGGGTGACCAAGGAATGATTGTGTTAGAATCATGAAACTACTTTTGATTAGTACCATCACGCGCGGAACACCATCGGTCGCTTTTACTTGCGAGTAGTACCACTCTGTTAGGTACTCCATAGTTTTGTGATTCATAGCACTCGAGTGGGGTTCAGTGTGGGTTTCCAGTACCCGTGAGTCGTGCCCGTGTGTGCAACACCACAGGTCTGGGCGTTGCCTGTGAGTTGTACCACTATATGAGCAACACCGTAGGTCTGCGTTGCCAGTGATTAGTACCCACTCTGTAGGAACACCACCGGAATACCGGCGCCCGTGATTAGTACACCTAGGTGAGGAACCTCTTCGGTTTGCGTTGGCTATGAGTGGCGCCATTGTGTGAGAAACACCATAGGTCTGCGTTACCTTTACGACGTACAATACTTGTGAGTAGTACCTTAATGTTTGGAACACCGTAAGTTTACGCTACCTTTGATTAGTACCGCAGCTTGAGAAATATCATGGTTCTCCTTTACTACCGATAAGTGCCATTAGCATCATTGTGCTTTATAAGTGGTCCCTTGGACACTAATACTATTATTTACAATCTTTTTTGAGTCTGATCCACTGTTTTGTTTGTTTTTGTTTTTCTTTGTTTTTGTTGTGTTCATGTCCATCCATTCATTCTTCATGACATTTTTTATTTTATTTTTGTTATTTTGGTTAGTGGATGCTTTTCATTTCTTTTGTTATCTCATTTCGTACCATTAGGGGCTGATGACCTCGATGTTAGGCCCCTCTAAACAACAAGCATCATCATCATCATCACCAATCCTTTCATCCCCGCAACAACAAGCAGCCTGGGCGAGGTACTGATCGTCCTTCCAAATTGTATCCGCGACCCAATGTCTCACGATTCAGGACACTGCCCAGGAGGGGGTAAAACTGGGACAGCGAGTGCAAAACCATCCCTGGAGTGTAAAAGGATTAAGAAAGAAAAATAATAACAACAATAATCATAATCATAATTTCGGGTGGCGGTTACTAGTCCGGTGCACCTTTTCTAAGGTAGATTCTCGGACGAATGGTGGGCATCATCTTCGGCGTATGAGAAACAGTGTGCTAGTGTGGTGAGGGAAAGAGTGGTTTGTTCTGTGTGACTTGGAAGGACATGAAGAAAAAAGAAGCGAACAATCCCGAGCCAACAGCAATTAATGTCTAATATCAAAATCCCTCGACATTGCTGAGAATAGAACTTTAAACCCCAACGACGGAAGGCAAAAACATTGACCACTCAGCCATGGATTCGGACAATGAGAACCGTTTGTTAGGTACCAAGAAACTAAGAAGGAATTATCTCATCATTTCCTTTAGATATAATTTCCATTTATATTTCACTTGTTACTCCCTCTGCAAGGATCCTTCAAAAGAACTCACCACTTCTAGATACGAAAAGATCCCAAACCATGCTCATAAATAGTATTGATAAACAAAATGAGTAATGCTGTTCATCCCTTCTTATAAGATAGGCCTGTTATATTTTCACTGCGCCAGGCTGAGTGGCTCAGACGGACGAGGCGCTGGCTTTCTGGCCCCAACTTGGCAGGTTCGATCCTGGCTCAGTTCGGTGGTGTTTGAAGGTGCTCAAGTACGTCAGCCTCGTGTCGATAGATTTACTGGCACAGAAAAGAACTCCTGCGAGACTAAATTTCGGCACCTGGGTGTCCCCGAAAACCGTAAAAATAGTTAGTGGGAAGTAAAGCAAATAACATTATTAGTATTATTACGTCTATTATTATTATTATTGCAAATAATAATTACAGTAATTTAGTAATTAAGAGAAAAATAAACACAGTATGGCAATAAAATGAACAAATTAATCTAACGTATTGCATGTTAGGTCTTGGTCTAGCAAGCGACCACTGCTCAGCCCAAAGGCTTGCAGGTTTCGAGCTTTCGCGTTATCAGCGCGATGAATACTCTCTGTCGTTACTCTTGACTTTCTAGAGTGTGGTCGCTGATTCACCGTCACGTGACTCCTCAATATTGTTCTCAAGTGGGCTGAGTGGATCTCGAACTAGTCCTTAGAAATTCCTGGCATGGCTGGGAATCGAACTCGGATACTCTGGGTAAAGGACAGATTATCCACCCTTAGAACGCGCGAAGAGCAATTTAACATAGTGATGTTAAAGATAGAATCATATAGTAGATAAACATATTAAATCAAAGTCAGAACGTAACATAATCTAGTAAAATCTAGTAAAAATCTAGTAATCTAGTAAAGTTTAATTTCCTAATTAAAAGAACATAAGGAAAATATATAGTAGAATTTCAAGAAGATAAACTAAATGTCACCTTCAGTACACAAATGATGAGTAGACAAATTAAGAACAGAAAAGCAAGGGCGAAATGGTAACTATGGAGAAGGAGGGGGAGTTTTAAGGTCGCAACTAAATAACTTCTACCCGCGAGTTTCTCAGATTCAACTATAGCATTTCTTATGTTCCTTACAGACCTACACCATCGTCCTCCTCTTGCTGGTGTGTATGGCCAGTGTGGTCATGGGACAGTACTACGGCGGGGACTATGGAAACAACCATCACCATCATGGAGGCGGTGGTTACCATCCAGGCCACGGTCATCCAGATCATCACCACCATCATCATCACCACCAGCATGGAGGTTCTCAGTATCCTAATCATAACCATCACCACCATGGCTGAGAGAGGACAACCAACTTCACAGAACAGCAAGAATTCGTATTTATTTAATATTATTCCATGACAACTTTCTATCCTTGAAATCATCTTCTTCCTTTACGAACCTTTAGGGTCATCTTTCCCGGGGGTGGGGGGGAAATCAGCGTTGCAATTGAAGTAAATCCGCAAACTTTACACTGCCCTATTCTATAAGGTAGTGAGTGTAGATCATAACGAACACAGTAATATCGTCCAGAAATATTTCACCATTAATCCAGTAAGTGACAACAGTGTATCGTGATCGTTAGGCATATCCCTAATTGCGATTTGTAGTGTGCCACGAAGCCTGAAGAGTGCCACATATTTCCCGTAGATGTTTATTAGTTTATGACGAGGATCAAACTTGAATGCGAACTGAAGATTTTTACGCACAAACTGATCTTCATGTACCATCATACTACAGAGATGTTGCACCGTGCAGCAATCGGAGATTCGAATTCAGAAGTTGCTAGTGGGATGTAGTGCTTCCAATCATTTCCTCGCCATACCGTACTTCGGCAGAGTACAGAGGAAGTGTCTTATATTAAGTCCCAGGTACTTATTCGAATCCCTGGGAATATATATAATTACAACTACATCTACTATCAAGTAGTTTTCATAGCACTCGGCTGCAAGGGACCAACAATTAATTATTGTGCGGCGCTGATAGTAGCATAATAATACACGTGCTTCGTTATTCTATCTCATTTCTCTTAAGAGAAGGAATTAAAATGCCAGAAGTAAACTGTGCAGGCTTACAGTATCGAAATCCCATAAAATTGCACAGCAATAACAATACATTGACTATTGCTTGTTGGGATGTGCGTTGTCTCTTCTGCTGCCACTCATCTCCGAAAGATTACTGCTTCGTTCCGAGTAGAACAGCCTTCCCGAATATTGGCTAGAAGTAATGGCGAGTTGGATAACGTATTAGTATGCCGTTCCTTTGGTCCATACATGTCCTCATAAGCTGTGCTACGTGACACACTGGTTCGTCATCGTATTCCAACTATTTTGATCCCTACTCTGAGGCTCTGATAGGAATGGGAAGTGTGCACACTAAACGGAAGACGGCAGATCAGTACCACTTCTGTTTGTGGCCGAATCGTTTGAGCTCTGGTTGCACTCTTCGTGAAAAGTGAGAAACTGTCCCGTTTTTCATTTCATCTAGCATTGCTTTTAACCGCGATATTCCAGTCGGTTAGTAATGTATAATTGTATCATTATGTCATTGTAATTAGTGAAATGGCTTATGTAAAGTTCAGTTTATTTTTGTGTGTGTCTTTTACAGCATCACAGGAAAATGGATGGATGGATTAAATGAGAGTTGGTGCTTGAATTTCGGAAAAGGTCGAGTACTTCGCTATCAGCTGTCCAATCTATTTCAGCAGGAGGGGATACTATAGAAGGGGCCTATAGCATAAAACTAAACGTATCTCTCTTCTGACAGGTTTTACTCGAATTACTTATCTGTACGTCATTCCGAGACAGTGACAAATATGGGAAATATCAGTAGGAGTCATATGAAATTTTAAATCAGGAGCCTTTAATTAGCTCTATAGACTGCAAAGAGAGTTGCTATGGAGATCGTTCCGGCAACGTTTTAAAGGCTTTGTACATCTTTCAGAGCGTTCTGAATAGTAACCCCATAATTGGGTTTCATTTGTACCGGAAAGAAGAGATCAGATCAAGATCAACAACAATGCAAAACAATTGTTATGTAACTAAATGGCCGCGGAGGGCAAGGAAGCGTGTACGTCACGATAAGCCGCACGTAGGGAGAGACAAGCACACTTATGAGCCTCAGAATCTGGGAAACAATGTGAGGGGTGGGCTAAAATATCTTCATGCATATGCTAAGTGGTTGTACCATCAAAGAACTGCAGCTAGTATGTTTATAAGAAAAGAGTTCCGGTCTTAGGGCCTATAACTCCAGCCGAAACCCTAATGACCAGGGTGGCTGGGATAATCTGGAGAAAATTTCATCTGAAATACGTTTCTACATTCAATATTTCTTATTGCATATAGTCTGAGAAAATTAACGTGTCATTTTTAATTGTGACACAGTTTAAAAATATCTTCGGTTGTAAATAAAATAGATGCCACATTTGTACAGTGTACCTGACAACTACACTATATGAGTGAAATATTGTATTTAATTATATTATGTATTTATAACTACAAATAATAAAACTTATTCTATATTTGCTCAATTCTTTTTCTATTTTCAACTTCATTTTTTAGAATACTGATAAGCAGGTTATATAGCATTCTTCTTCTTTTCCCACACCCAGTCCCCGAGCCAGAGGTATTAATCGGACGCGATTAAAAACAATGACCCGGACAGAACCCGGGACCCTCTGAACCAAAGGCCTCAATGATGACCATTTAGCTAAGGAGTCTGATAAGTAGATTTTATAGCGTTACCCTGCTAAATATCGTTGATAATTTTTCTTGTTGAGGTCAAAGTAAATGAGAGCATGAGGGTGAATTTTGCCCTTCTACTCATCGATATTAAATGTATTCTCCTTTCTTGAATAGTAGCCTAAGCGTGGAGGCCTTCCGTTTAGAGGGTACCGGGTTCGATTACCGACCGGTTTGGGAACTTTAACCGTGTCTGATTAATTCCACCAATTTGGGGACTGGGTGCTCGTATTTGTCCCTGCACAGCACACCATGAAACACGAAAGAAATATGCTGTAATTAATATACCCCTTCACACAAAGAGCACCAAATCCACATGTGCCACACAGTTCGCATCCGGAACTCCATCAGACTACAAGAAAACGCATTGGAAGAAGAAGCCAGATGAGTCGGAAAATTTCATATACCTACACTGATGAGCAAAAATCTTTGTCCTGACCCGTTCGTATACTGTTAGTCAGAGAGGAACCTCCTTATCACAAATTGTTATTGTTGGTTCCTCGATCCGAAGAATGGTAAGAAGCCATTCTTCGTCTCCACTACTCCCTTTCCTGTAATCTTTAAATTCTCAGGCTGGATTTCTAATTCATATCATCAGTGAATTGGGTAATTGAATTGAATTTATTAGTTAGAATTTGCCACGTCCGCCTCTGTGGTGTAGTGGTTAGTGTGATTAGCTGTCACCCCCGATTCCCGGCTCTACAACGAAATTTGAAAATGGCTGCAACGGGGTCCACTCAGCGTCGGCAGGTCAACTGAGTAAAGATGGGTTCAATTCCCACCTCAGCCATCTTAGAAGTGGTTTTTCGTGGTTTCCCACTTCTTCTCCAGGCAAATGCCGGGATTGTACCTACTGTAACTTAAGGCCACCACGAACCTACTACGGTGGCGTAGTAGGGGGAGAGGTGATACTCCCACGTGGCGCGTCCCAGGTGGCGGATAGGGGGGTCCTAACCGGTTTGCCGGCGGACTTGAGGGAAATAAAATACCTCTCGCGGACCAAACACACTACCCCCTGCGGGTGGGGGACGCACATGTAGAATACACCCGCGGTATCCCCTGCCTGTCGTAAGAGGCGACAAAAAGGGGCGACCTTGGCGTGGACATGGATTGCGGTTTGGAATAATGTGATGGACCTCCTGTGGATGGGAGAGGCTGAATACATCCATAGGTAATCCCTGCCTGTCGTAGAAGGCGACTTAAAGGGTCATGTGGCCATGGTCCCCTCTTTATTTTTTATTATTTTTCCGAGGGTCAGATGTACACCATTCAAAATTTGATGTGCGTGCTGCCCGGCGATGGAGCTCCTATGTGTGCGACTACGCTCGAAAGCCCGTGCCAGCAACCACCCAGGACGCAGCGGGTGGGAGTATCATGTACCCGGGCAGTGGTATCCGCCTGACAACGCAGGTCCCCGCACAGCCGAATGCCAGAAGGACATATTATTATTAATTATTTTTATTTATTTTTTCTATTGTTAGTGCTCTGTACACGCTATGGGGTACATGCTATTGCGGGTGACCGGAGGAAGGGAGTCCTAGTGCTCATTGCCTCGGTCATCCCGTATTAGGCATCGTTCAACATCGGACCCCGGGCAATACCTGCTACGACCAGGTGGGTATTGCCTTGGCTGCTTGGTTCGGCTACAGAGACCCCTGATCGGAGTGGGTGGCATTCGGGGAGGATGCTATCGGGCATGGCTTCCAAACGAAGTCGGCTCTCACAAGGTGGTCGCCCACCTAAGTCTTTAACTTTTGCTTCCCTGAGAGGTTCAACTCCCTGGGAACATGCGCAGCGTGAAGGAATGGGATCCAGCTTCCCTAGGTTTCTGGTCGCTACCAGAACCGATGGGCAGGATTTTAAGCTGGTGAAGTCGATCCTGTTTAGTAGACACATCGAAGGCGTCTATGGCGAACTGGAGGAACTTAAGAAAATGCGCAACGGTAGTTTGCTTCTAAAGACTCGTACAGCACTGCAAGCTGATCAGTTGCTTAAGTGCGAGCACTTTGGCGAAATCCCCGTCAAAGTGGAGGAGCATAAGTCCTTGAACCTGGTTCGCGGAGTCATCTTTCACCGCGACCTTATTTTGAACACTGACGACGAGTTGATGGAAGACATGAAGAACCGTGGCGTGACACACGTCCGGCGCATTACGCGCAAGGTCAACGGTGAAGACGTTGCCACTGGTGCCTTCATTGTCTCTTTCAAGTTGTCAGTGTTACCAGAGAAAGTCAAGGTAACAACTTATCGTTGCGATGTGAGGCCGTACATCCCGCCTCCTATGCGATGCTATCAATGCCAGCGATTCGGACATATGGTATCTCGCTGTTCGAATCAGGCTGTATGTGGTACATGTGGACGAGTAGCTCACGGCGCGGAGGAGTGCACAACTCCATACAAGTGCACTAACTGCTCCGGTTTTCATTCTCCTCGGGATCGGAATTGTCCGACATACCTGAGTGAGAAGAAGATCCAGGAGATCAAGACCCTGGATGGTCTTTCCTACCAGGAAGCGCGCCGTAAGTTTCATTCTATGAATACACCTGCCCGTACACTCGACTATAGCTTGATAGCTCAGAGTCTTCCAGGTTCGTCATTTACGACCAAGACACCTGTCCAGACCGCTGCGCCCAAGGCGACTGTTGCTGCTCCCAGCAACGTCGCGAATAGTCAAAGCTCGAAGGGGGGGACCACCCCACCTTCGACCAACCAGAAGTCTGTGCCGGCTGGCAGTTCCCAGCCGGCACAGCAAGGGGGGAAGACTAAGTCTCCCCCCCCTAGGAGGTCGACGAAAGTCGTGCCCCAGCCGGCGGAGGCGGCATCGTCGACCAGGGCTGGGAAACCATCTCCCAGCCCGTCTAAACTCGAAAAAAAGAAGGGGAAGAAGAGCGCCCGTCCTGAGCGCTCTCGGACTTCCCCTGCGAAGGAGAAGTCATGCCCCCCATCTGGGGGATATGAGTCTGCGCCAGGAGGCACTCCTGCTCCAAAACCGGCGCGCTCTCCTCGTAGGGGACCCCCTCGCGCCCGAAAAGCGTCGAAGTTCTGGGCGACACCCCTGCCATCTTTCGATGACGGAATGGATGTCGCACTGTCCTCTACATCTACGGATGTAGAACTAGATAGTGTTTAGGCTTACGAGCATTTTTTCGCTCATAACCTAACACTCCTTTTATAGTCCACACTATGGCACTGTTACAGTGGAATTGTAATGGTTATGACAGGCATCTTGCTGAGTTACGTCAGCTTATTAGTGAGTACGCAGCGAGTATAGTCTGTCTTCAGGAGACCAATTTCAGACCTGGTCATCATACGGTCTTGAGGCATTCAAACTATACTCGACAGAACGATACTATGCTCACCGGGCTTCCGGAGGCGTTGGCATTTTTGTACGTTCTGATAGCTACAGCGAAGAGGTTCCATTACGAACCCCTCTAGAGGCTGTAGCTGTTCGCGTCTCGCTGCCTGTCATAGCAACAGTGTGTAATGTTTATCTTCCACCCGGCCAGCATCTGAACATCAATGATGTCGCTGATCTTATAGATCAGCTTCCACCACCCTTCCTCTTATTGGGCGATTTTAACGCCCATCACCCCATATGGGGCTCTGAGACGCCTTGTCCCCGAGGAAGAGAGTTGGAAACACTTATAACAGATCTGGATTTATGTATTTTGAACACAGGGGAACCAACTCACTTTAGTGTACGTTACGGCACATACTCTCGCATAGACGTAAGTCTATGCAGCCGAACGTTGGTTCCACTGTTTCGGTGGAATGCACACGATGATCTCTGTGACAGTGACCATTTTCCCATTATTCTTACTTTGTTGAAACATAAACCCGTCGAGGCTCCCCCTCGATGGATTCTTAAACATGCTGATTGGCCAAAGTACAGATCACTAGCTGTCTTTCACGATGATGTCAGGCGGACCGTCGGCGAGGAAATAACTTACGTCACCCAAGTTATTCTTGCTGCTGCTGAGGAGTCCATTCCGTTTTTCTCGGGGGCTCCTCGCCGAAAACTCGTTCCTTGGTGGAACGATGAAATAGCAGCAGCCATCAAAGAACGCCGTCGCGCTCATAAACGTTACCGTCGACAGCCTACTGTGGCCAACTTGGTAACATTTAAGAAACTCCGCGCTAAGGCGCGAGTTCTTATTCGACAAAGTAAGAAGGCTTCATGGGAGAGATATGTGTCGTCCATGACGTCACATACTCCATCATCTCAAGTGTGGACGAAACTTCGACGAATTTCGGGTATTCAAGGATCATCTGCTGTACCGGGAATTTCCATTGCAGGCAGTGTCGCCACTGATCCCCTCGCGATTGCTAATCATCTCGCTAGTCATTTCGCGGATGTCTCTGGCTCCGGGAATTACAATCCTGATTTCCTGCCTCTGAAGCGTGAGGCAGAACGTCATCACCTTAGTTTTGCCACCCAAGCTTCAGAGGACTACAACGTGCCCTTTACGGAGTGGGAACTCCGCAGCGCCTTAGCGCTTTGCAAGGACACGTCTCCTGGACCGGACAACATCCATAACCAGATGTTGAAACACCTTAGTGATGATAGTTTACTATATCTCCTTCGTGTGTTCAACCGAATCTGGACAGAGGGTGATTTTCCGTCTCAGTGGCGAGAGGGCATAGTCATCCCTGTCCTCAAGCCTGACAAAGATCCTAAGTATGCAGGAAGTTACAGACCGATTTGTCTTACAAATTGCCTGTGTAAGCTATTTGAGAGGATGGTAAATCGCAGACTCGTGTGGTGTCTGGAGAAACAAGGACTTTTGTCCGAGTACCAATGTGGATTTCGAGCCGCTCGATCCACTACAGACCACTTGGTACGCCTGGAGAGCGCTATCCAGGATGCGTTTCTCCGCAAACAGCACTTGGTAGCTGTCTTCTTTGACTTGGAGAAGGCCTACGACACCACCTGGCGATATGGCATCCTTTCAGTCCTGCATCAATGGAGATTCCGAGGTAACTTGCCGGTATTTATTGCGAATTTTTTGTCCCTCCGTCTATTCCGTGTCCGAGTAGGGAGGACATATTCGCAATACCACGTTCAAGAAAACGGAGTCCCACAGGGATCGGTTCTTAGTGTCACTCTGTTCGCGATTGCCATAAACGGTATTGTCGCTGCTGCTGGTCCAGCCGTAATACCGTCCCTATATGTGGATGATTTTGCTCTGCACTATAGCTCGTGCAGTATGGCAGTCGCAGAGCGACAGTTACAGCAAGCTATTAGGAGGGTGGAGAAGTGGACCTTAGAACATGGCTTTCGGTTTTCTGCCGCAAAGACCTCCGTTGTCCACTTTTGTCGTCAACGTACTCTTCACCCTCATCCTGAGCTTTATCTAGGAAATGTCGTTCTTCCAGTTGTTGACACCTACCGATTTCTTGGGCTCCTTTTTGACAGTAAATTATCGTGGGAGCCACACGTGCGGGAGCTAAAAGTGCAATGCACCAAGAGGCTTAACCTCTTGAAGTTTCTTAGCAGCACTAATTGGGGGGCTGACCGCGTGGTGCTCCTGCGATTCTATCGGGCACACATTTTATCCCGGTTAGACTACGGCAGTGCAGCATATGGCTCCGCAAGACCAAGCGTTCTTGCGAAGCTGAACAGTATCCACCACAGCGGGGTTAGGTTGGCGACGGGAGCTTTTCGTACTAGCCCCATCGCTAGCCTGCTCGCTGAGTCTGGTGTGCTGCCTCTACACCTGAGGCGCCAGCAACTACTACTTACATATGCTGCAAATTTGCGACAGATGCCACTTCATCCGAGCTATCCCTGCGTGTTCAACAATGGCAACCGCTTGTTGTACGTTGCTCATCCACGTGCGACGCGGCCGGTTGGGATACGCTTGGATAGCAGTTATGAATTGTTTGACGTACCTTCGATTCCTTGCCTTGTCAGACAACCAAGTGGGGTACCTCCGTGGGTTGTGCGACGACCTGAAATCATCCTGGACTTGCACACTGGCCCGAAAGGAGACACGGACCCTTCGATTTATCGGAGGATCTACCTGTCCGTTCTTGGCCGCTATCCAGGTTCAGTCGTCGTTTACACGGATGGTTCACGGACAGATACGAAGGTGGGCTGTGCGTTCGTTGTCGACAATGATCGGTTTCTTTTTGCTCTCCCGGATACCTGTAGTGTGTACACGGCAGAGCTCTATGCTATCTGTGAGGCTCTGCGGTACGCATTAGACAATGAGCGCCGACACTTTCTAGTGTGTACTGACTCCTTGAGTTCGCTTCAGTCTATTGATACCTGTTTCCCTCGACACCCTCTGGTGCAGCGGATCCAAGACCTGCTGGCCGGGTGTTCGGATGCCGGCACCAGAATTACGTTTGTGTGGCTCCCCAGCCACATGGGCATAGAGGGAAACGAGTTAGCAGATCAGGCTGCCAAGGAGGCAGTTACACTGCCCCCGTTGCCTTTCAAGGTTCCAGCAAGTGATATTCGCTCTCAGCTGAGACATCTGGTTATGTCTCATTGGGAGATGGAGTGGCAGGCCATCCCACTTCCCAATAAGCTGAGAGCGATAAAAGGAACAACGAAGGTATGGAGGACTTGCCTGCGGGCTTCGCGGAGGGAAGCCGTGGTATTATGTCGCCTTCGGATCGGCCACGGTATCTTGACGCACTCCCATCTACTGAAAGGAGAACCCCCTCCGGTGTGTACCTGCGGCGACCATCTTACCGTGGTACACATCCTTACGGAGTGCGTGGACCTGGTCGATCTGCGCCGTAGTATTAACCTTCCGAGTACTATCTCCCTTATCTTGCGCGATGACGAGCAGTCAGCAGACCTCGTCATCCGCTTTATGAGGGATAGCGGTCTGTTTTATCGTGTGTGATGTTGTCCTTTGTCCTAGTGTTGTTTATGTCAGTTGCGCTTTTATTTCATTGACTTCATTTTATTTTGTGTTGCGCATTTTAATGTGTTATTTGAACGTCTAACGTAAATTATGTGTTAATATCTGTATTACTGGGCAATGCCTTATTCCTTCAATTTCCTGTCCTTTCTCTTATTTTAATAGAACATAAGGCATTGCGTATTAGATCCACTGACTGTTTTAATCTCACCCTCATTTTTCTTCATCACCATTCTTTTTTAACTCTAGTCAGTGGATACTTTTTAAAATTTTAACTTCATGTCTCATGTCATTCATTTCGTTCCATTAGGGGCCGATGACCTTCGATGTTAGGCCCCTTAAAACAACAAGCATCATCATCATCATCATCAACTTAAGGCCACGGCCACTTCCTTCCCTCTTCCTTGTTTATCCTTTCCAATCTTCCCATCCCCCCACAAGGCCCCTGTATGGCATAGCAGGTGAGGCCGCCTGGGCGAGGTACTGGTCATCCTCCCCAGTTTCATCCCCGGCCCAATGTCTCACGCTCCAGGACACTGCCCTTGAGGCGGCAGAGGAAGATCCCTCGCTGAGTCCGAATGAAATTCAACCCTGGAGGGTAAGCAGATTATGGAAGAAAGAAAGAAAGAAAAGAATTTGCCACTGAGGCTAATGAGTCCCTTTATGAAGCATCAACATTGAAAACAAAGCACAGAACAATTATTATAGAAAATAATGAAGGAGAAAATTAAACTGAAATCTGAAGAGCATGCAAAACATCATAAACATAAACTCCATAAACATAATAAAAATTGGTTTACCTTACAAACACTGAAACTGGTTAACTCGATTGAAATAAGGAGCTATGCTGACGATTAACAGAAAAGTAATATAATTATCTGAAATGCTGCCAATAGAAACGAATCAATTTAGAGGGGAACGAAATTGCTAAGATTAAAACAAAGTAAAACAGCAATAGTGGCTTATGGAAAATGATCATAATGTCATTTGCTTTACATCCTACTAACTACCTTTTTTTATGGAAAATGAGATTATGTAATTTTTATTTTTTCATTCTGCTTTACGTCGCACCAACACAGATAGATCTTATGGCTAGGAGTGGGAAGGAAGCGACCGCCACCTTAATTAAGGTACAACACCAGCATTTGCCTGGCGTGAAAATGGAAAACCACGGTAAACCATCTTCAGGGCTGCCAACTTTGGGGTTCGAACCCACTATCTCCCGAATGCAAGCTGATGATTACATGACGCAAACCACGCGGCCACTTGCTCGGTATGATGCAATTTATTGGTTTAAGTCGGAGGGAGGTACATGGCTCTTTTGAATGAAGAATTGTGTTTGACTTTTTCGGTATGTTATAGCATTTGGAAAAAAATGGAACTGATTTACTGGCATGCAATAGAACTCCTGCGGGACTAAATTCTGGCACCTCGGAGTCTCCGAAATCCGTTAAAGTAATTAGTGGGACGTAAAGCCAATGACATTATTATTATTAAAATTGGAATTACATTTCGTTATGAGGCATAAACATAACATTTTATATAAGTTGTGAGATAATTAAAACTTCAGAGTTTCTCTTCTCAGTCAAACAGCAATCACTAGCTGCCTACTCGCAGTGTGTCCACTGACATAATGTCAGCACACAGAAGTTGACTCTTGGAAGGATCCTCTCTACCAAGTCGAAGGCACTTCATTCAGACAACCTGTGAATTGTTATTATTATTGTTCCGGGGTTATCTGTGGAACGCAGAGGTGAATGAAGGTGCCGGGGTGAATGGGTTTAACTACCAAATTAAAGTTAATTTAAAACTTTAAAAAAGGGTATATTTTCTGAAATTCAACAATCAACAACAACAAAAATTTAACAACTTTTCACTAGTTGAAGGAAAGCAACGGGAAACTACCTCACTCCTCATTTCCCTAGTACGCCTCTTCAGTGACGCCTAGGCTATTTATGACAGCTGTTGGCGGAGCTGCAGAGGATCAAACCAGCCTTCAGGCTGAATACTCAGCATACTAGTTGAGATAACAATAACATACCAGGTACCATGACAAAGTTTATACAAGGCAAGTACATTCAAAATTTAGTGACAGTTTAGTAATCCGGGCTTCCAGCCCCTCGCATTACATTTCCTGAGCTCTCAGCTCGACCTTACAAAAGATTACTATTTTACACAAAGGCAGAAAACCACTAGTCTCTGCAGCACTTGCTCCCGACTTCAAATATCAAGCCTCCCAGAGGCACAGTTACCACACTTGAAAAGAGCTGACACGCTCTCAGTTTTTCAAGCTTATTCAAGGCAATATCAGACTTTACAATTACTTGCCCTCAAGGCACAACTTACAAAAATGAACCAGGGGTATCTCGTACCCAACATACAGGGCCTTCGTGTAAAATAAATAACAGTTAAATAAATGGCCCGAACACAAAATGAAAGGAGGCAAATGCTTGCACTCCTAAATATGCATTCTTAAAACCTAAAAGGCACTAGGCCGATGAAACAGGGGCTATTCCCAAACTATGGACGTGACTCGTGTAATGATAAAATTTAAAACATTACGGAAGGGAGAAAATTAGTTACAAAACGTAGTCACCTCAAACCAATATGAAGGGGAGCTCGAGAGGGCAAATCACTCTCTATCCCCGAATTACAGTTGCAGATTTTATGAAATTTTCACATTTGCTGTTTCGGACCTATCCCTCGGGTTAAACTGCGAAGCTAGCAAGAAATAAGGATGTTAAACGGCCATTACCTTGCTGAAGAACTGCTGCCTGATGAAAGAGGCACCTCCCGCCTCCTGCTTCACATGCAGACACTCAGTTAGATGTTGATCAAATGGTCAAGAGCCATGAAAATCCGCATTTTATAAACTGTCGGGGAAAGTTCGAGACCTTTCATGAATAATCAGCCACACCCTCTTACTTTTATTGGCTAGCGTAAAGTTACACACCAAATCGAAGGAGAAGCCTGTGATAGGCCGAAAATTAATTACAGAAATTAGGGATTGGCTGAATTCAAAACTGGCTGAAAGAAAAGATCAATATTGCCAACCCAAAAATGAATGAACATAATTTAGTAAAGAACAAACTTATGACTACAAAATTTCTTCAAATAAAGTTCCTTCAATTCGCACCAGGGTGCATGATCAAAGTTTTTGTAGTGACATCTGTTGCAGAAAGTCCAAACTTCTTGATAAATGGTAAACAAAACACGTAGAATTCCATTCAGTACTGGAAACTTCACAATCACATAATTAAGGTGGTGACATCTTCTGAGTAGAAGTTTAAGTAGGTCTAGTTTCAAGTTCAGTGTTTCTCCTGTAGAGGTGGTTTTATTGGCGCAAGATTTAAATGTGCGGCGTAGAGGTGTACCTCTCGGTACAATTATTAATATTATTATTATTATTATTATTATTATTATTATTATTATTATTATTATGGGGATTTCGTGGTGGATAGGGGTGAAAGAAGATGCGGGCACGAATGGGTCTACCTAAACCAGTCAAAAGATTAATTAAAACTTCAAAATTATTGTTATATTTCTTTTCTCATTAATCTTTTGCTTGTTTTCAAAGACAATCTTTATAATTCAGGTACATAAGTTCATATGGTAGGGTAACAATATTCGAATATCGAATAAGAAGAACTTTACGCTTGAGGCTCCCTAATTATACATTCTCCATGAGCGCTGCGGCTCCTTTAAAAAACATTCAAGGAGACGACCCTCTCAATTTCTTTTACAGAGTATTCAAAAGACACAGTGTTTCAAGAGCACCTTTCGCTCCACAAAATTACGCAGGAGACTACTCTCCGAACTTTATACCACACCGGCCTCTCAAAGACACCATTTAATCATTACAGAGAAGGAGCGTCTTTGCTCTATTAAAATTCTGCACTTGGAAACATAGTTCCAGAAAGGCCCAGGCCTGCCAAAGGCACAACCTACATTTTACAATTCAAACAGTATTCACTGTCCTAGACACTCAACAGTCTAACCTCTCAACATAAAAGAATGAAATTGAATTTTACAGGGGTATCGAATGCCCATTCTACCGGCCATTGGTGGAAAACAGCAGGTTAAAGTTACTGGTCAAAAAAACAAAATAATATAGAGGCAGACACTTGCACTCCTTGAAATTTGCAATTAAAAGTTTAAAACCCTATTCGGGCTTTTGGCCCGAAGTTACAGAGGCTAAGCCTAAACTACCGAGGTGGCTAGATAGAGAGAAAATTTAAATTACAAAGATTTCAAACTGAAACAGGTTACGAAATCATAGTCACCTCAAAATCAAGTTGATAGGGAACGCGAGAGGGTATCACACTCTCTATTCCCTGATTTCAGTTAAGTTCTATTGACTTGTTTGGAGTTTACATTTTAGAAAATTAAAGTTACATTAGTAAAGGTTGGAAACCTTCCCTTAGAGCTAGATTTCGAAGACTATCATTTAAATAGGACTGCCGTTACCTGGAGCTGCTGGATTACTCGGCGATGGACGAGGCTCCCCGCCTCCTTTATAAATACACACACTAGACTGGAGCAATGAATAAGACCCCGTAGTCTTAAATGTGCCAGATTTTATACCCGAGAGGAAGATTCTAGAGAGCCCTGGGCTAAGGACCGACACACCCCCAATTTCCATTGGGTAATTAAATAGATACCAGAGTCCGACTCGTTGGCTGAATGGTCAGCGTACTGACCGTCGGTTCAGAGGGTCCCGGGTTCGATTCCCGGCCGGGTCGGGGATTTTAATCGCTTCTGATTAATTCTTCTGGCTCGGGGACTGGGTGTTTGTGTCCGTCCCGACACTCTCCTCTTCATATTCACACAACACACTACACTACCAACCACCACAAACACACGCAATAGTGATTACATCCCTCCATAGAGGGTTGGCATCAGGAAGGGCATCCGGCCGTAAAACAGGGCCAAATCCACATGTGCGACACAGATCGCACCCGCGACCCCACCAATGTGGGAAAAGCGGTAGGAAAAGAAGAAGAAGAAGAATTAAATAGATACCAGATAGATGTGATAGGTTGAAAAATAAATACAGTATACAAAATCTTTTATTGGCCAGCATTGAACGTTGGCGGGAAGATATAGAAGTGTTGTCAACTTAAACATACCAAAAACAAAGAATAATCAACTCAGTGTAGTAAACGTTAAAATAAGAAAATACTTAACAATTTTAATAATTCCTCTTCACACCAGAGGGCATAACATCAGTTTTTTAGTAAAGACATCTGTTGATTAAAGTTCAGACTTCTTGCACTAGTTGATGCGAGTTTTAACTTTAAGATGGTATTTCCAAGGCGCTTTACTTAAATGAACGGCACGGGTGTACCTCCCGGTACAATTATTATTATTATTATTATTATTATTATTATTATTATTATTATTATTATTATTATTATTATTATTATTTTACCGGGAGGTACACCTCTACGCCGCACTTTTAAATCTTGCGCCAATAAAACCTCCTCTACAGGAGAAACTCGGAACTTAAAACTGGACCAACTTATAAATTTTCTCAGAGGATGTCACTACCGTATTTTTTTTTTGTGAAGTTTCCTGAACTGTGTGAAATTCTACTTGTTTTGTTTTCCATTCAGCAAGAAGTTTGGACAATCTCTCATAGAGGTCACTACAAAAACTATGATCATGCACTCTGGTGCGAAGTGAAAGAACCTTTCAGAAGAAATTTTGTTTTCATAAGTTTTTCCTTTACTAAATTTCGTTAATTCATTTTTGGGTTGACAATATTTATCCTGTCTTTCAGCCTGTTTTGATTTGAACCAATCAAGAATTGCTGTAATTAATTTCCTACCAATCACAGGTTTCTTCTTCGATTTGATGTGTAACATTAAGCGACCCAATAAAAGAGAGAGGGTATGGCTTAATTATTCATCAAAGGTCTCGAACTTTCCCCGAGGGTTTATAAACTGTTGATTTTCTCGTCTCTCGGCCACTTGATCAACATCTAACCTAGTGTGTGGACGTGTAGCAGGAGGCGGAATGTCCTCTTTCATCAGGCAGCTGCTCTTCAGTAAGGTAATGGCCGTTTAACATCTTATTTCTTGCTAGCTCAGCAGTTTAACCCGCGGGAAAAGTCCGAAACCTTAATATGTAACCTACTTTTCTAAACATGTAATTTTCTGCCGGCTTATGTAAAGACTTAGTAAAATCTGCAACTGTAATTCGGGGATAGAGAGTGATTTACCCTCCCGAGTTCCCCTTTATATTGGTTTGAGGTGACTGCGTTTTCTTGCTTTCTGTAATGTCTTAAATTATACAGGTCACCTCCATAGTTTGGGAATAGCCCCTGTTTCATCGGCCTAGTGCCTTTTGGGTTTTAAAATGAGTATTTAGGAGTGCAAGTACACGCCTCCATTCATTTTTTGTATTTCGGGCCATTTACTTAACCTGTTCTTTTTCTGCTAAGGCCCTGTAAATTGGGTACAAGATACCCCCGTGTCATTGTTGTAAGTTGTGCCTTGATGGCAAGTAATTGTAAAGTCTACTATTGCCTTGAAGAGGCTTGAAAAACTGAGAGCGTGTATGCTCTTTTCAAGTATTGTAAAGCTGCCTCTAGGAGGTTTGACATGGTAAATTAAGGAGCAAGCGCTCCAGGTATTTGGGGATTTCTGCCCTTTGTAAAATTACGCTCCTCTGTAATGTTAATCTGGAAGCTTAAAAAATTGTAAATCTAAGGGCTTGTTGCCGAAGTGTGTTAATTATTCGAAATCTTGGATTTTTTTTTCTAAATCTTGTTTTTAAATTACTATGTTATTGTTATCTCACTAAGTGAGAAATTGTTGCTTTTTTTAAAATATAACCTTCCATTTCAGTTGAAATTCTTTCTTGACAAAGTAGTTAGACCCATTCACCCCGGCACCTTGTTTCACGTCTGCTGATCCATCAAATCACGGTAACAATTCTTCTTCTTCTTTCGAATGGTCCGCCAGAGGACCACGTGCCAATTTCAATTCCTTCTTCTTTATTCTTTCCTTTTCTTCCAGTACGCATTCATCTGTTCACTATGTTTCTTCTTTCTGTCTTCAGACCACTTTGAACCAGACTTTTTTACTTTCTTACCTTGGAATCCTTCTATTTTCAATGCTTCCCGAAAGCCTTCTCTATTATTTATTTCTTCTGTTATATTGTTTTTTTCTAAATCCTTTCTTACTTCATTGACCCAGCTTGTCGTTGATTTCTTACCCCACAAATATCTGAAAATATCTGGTTAATCTATTATCTTTCATTCGATACAAATGTCCAAAAAACATAAGTCTCCTTTTCCTTATTACATCTGATATATTTTCTATTTTTGATATATTTCAGCATTACTTCGTAATGTCCAACCTTCTGCTGTGTTTTGTGGGCCTAATATTTTCCTCATGATTCGCCTTTCTAGTATTTCTAGTTTATCTAAATTATAGTTTAATGCCAGACATTCGCTTGCATATAGGCATTCTGGCTTCACTACTGTGTTGTAATGCCTTATTTTTGCATTTTTGGATAGGCATCTTTTATTGTAGATATCTTTGGTGACACCATAAGCTCTCTCCATTTTATGTACCCTCTCCTCTACTGCAGAATTTTCTAAACCATTTTCTTGGATTATTTCCCCTAGATATTTGAATTTTTTACCCTCTCTATTTGGCCAATATATGTTTTCAGAAATTTTGGTGCATCCCAAATATTTGTTAAAAATTTTGTTTTTTCTGCAGAAATTCTTAAGCCAGTTCTGCTGGCGATTCTTTCCAAGACATTTACTTGGGTTATAGCAGATGTCACATTTTCAGAAAGTATTGCAAAGTCATCTGCAAATGCAAGACAATTTATTTCGATCCTTTTGTTCCCTCTTCCTAACCTTATCGGTGAGATTTTGAGTTCAATAAGTTTTTCGTTCCAAATTCTCACTATTTTCTCTAGGACACAATTAAAAAGAATTGGGGATAGTCCGTCGCCTTGTCGTACACCAGTTTTTATTTTGAAAGGCTGTGATATCTCTCCCAGAAATTTCACTTTAGAGACTGTGTCTGTAAGTGTTTCACGGATTAGATTTGCCAGTTTAGACTTTATGCCAAATTCTCGAATTATTTTATATATAGTTTCTCTGTCAACAGAATCAAAAGCCTTTTTGAAATCTACAAACATGACTACAATGTCCTTTGAATTAAGTAACCTGTGGCGAATTATTGACTTAAGATTAAATATTTGTTCTGAGCATGATCTTCTTTTCCTGAAACCACCTTGATATTCACCTAAATGATTGTCTAGTGTTGTTTCTACTCTGTTTAATAAAATCTTGGAAAATATTTTAAATGCCACTGCTAATAAAGATATTCCTCTGTAGTTATTAACGTCCTGTTTATTACCTTTTTTGTGGAGTGGATGTATCAAGACTACTTTCCATTCCTCAGGAATTTTTTCAGTTTTCCAGATTTCTTCAAAGAGTAATTGTAGCTCATTTGCTATATTTGGCAAGGACCACTTCAAAAGTTCCGCTGTAATAGAATCTTATCCGCTAGCTTTGTTGTTTTTGAGGGTTTTAATTACTTCTTCAATTTCTTTTATAGTTGGTGGTATGTCTTCTTCCAAATTTTCATCATTATCTTGAAATTCTAATTTATGACTTGGTTCAGGACAGTTCAAAAGTTGATCAAAATATCTTGCTAATATCTCACAATTTTCAGTATTGCTTAGTCCAATTCTGCCGTTTTCATCCTTGAAACTAACATTTGTAGTTTGGTACCCCTTCAATTCATTCTTAAAAGTCTGATAAAAGTCACGGGTGTTATTTTTTTATAAATTATAAAGTCCATTTCTATAAGTTTCTCCTTTTGAAAGGCTCGTTTAGTACTTCTGATTATCCTTGCTGTTTCCTTCCTTTGTTAAACTGATCAAAATCTTCAATTTTCTTTGAGCTTTTCCATTTTTTCATGTTTTAGCCCTCTCTGCTAAAGCTTCTTCACATATTTCATTCCACCATATTTTATTTTTATTTTTTATTGGCTCAAATGTTTTCTGTGCTGCATAATTAATTGCTTTGGATATTTCTTGCCAGTTGCCTCGTTTAGCCACTTTAATTTCATCTTGGTAGTTTTTAATTGATTCTTTTGTTATAGTAAGTCTGTCTACATTATATTTTATTAATCTCTGTGGCTTTCTTTGTTCTTTATTAGGTAGGAGTTTGGCTTGAATTTTAGAGAGATAATGGTCAGAATCAAATTTACCATTCCTTACTACTTTCACATTCATAATTTCTTTTGTACTTTTTTTTTTGAAACAGCCACGTGATCTAACTGAAATTCTCCTAACATTGGGTTTGGAGATATCCACGTTTTAGCTTTTATGGGGAGTTTTCTAAAGAAGGTTGACATTAGTTTCAGGTGATAGCTTTGACACAAACTGATTAGCCTAATACCATTTGTATTTGTTCTTCTGTGGGCTGGGTAATGTCCTACTACATTTCTAAATTTCTTTTCTCTACCTATTTGTGCATTGAAGTCACCTAATAGTAGTATGGTGTTAATTTTCGGAATTTTGGATATTTCATTTTCCAAACGAACCCAGAATTCCTCTGTTTTTTGAGGGTTTTTCCTATTGTCTTCATTTATTGGTGCATGGCGATTAACAAGTGTGTACGTTTTGTTTTTGCATTTAATTGATAGGAGAGATATTCTTTCTGAGTTGGATTTAAATTCTGTTACATATCCTATTATACTTTTATGAATGTAGAAAACTGTACCTAGTAGTGGCATCCCCTTCATAATTTTAAATGCTGGTTTGCCTTTAAAGATCCTGGAGTTACAGGTGCCTATTACATTTTCATCTAGGAATCTAGTTTCTTGAACTGCCAAAATTTGAAGTTTCTTTTTCTCTAGAAGTATTTCTAGTTCTTTTCGTTTACCAGTCCTGAGTAGAGAATTTACATTTAAAGTGCCAAAAAATAATTCCTTTTTGAATTTTATTTTAGAAGGATTCCAAGGTTGCTCCGACTCAACCTTCTGATTGCAGTTGTTGGGACTCCCCAGAACCTTTAGTCCCAATGCATTGCGTGACGCAATGGTGGATTTCTCTTTCGAGTTACCACCTGGGGTAGTGCCTTCATTCAGCGGACTTTCCATACTGCAATTGAAATTGTATAAAATACAAAGTGGGGAATTAGATTCCAGGATAAGATCGGATTGTTAGTCCGAAATTTGAATTTTGTTCGTGGTTCACTCCACTAGGCTCTTCCGCTCTCTCCACCGTTCGGAACTAAAGCAGAGTTCCTCTTCCGCCTTCAAGACCGTTGGCCAGGTTTTACCTGTAACCCTAGGCAGGGGCCCTTACTGGGTGCTACCACCCGGAGCCCAGATGGACCCAGGTTTTTTAACGAGGTTGTTACTCCTCCCCCTCCTCACTTCCCCGTACTAAGTACTTTTGCAGTTTTCGATAATGCCGAGGTGCTGGAATGTTGTCCCACAAGAGTTTTATTACGTGTCAGTAATTCTACTGTACCCACACGACGCTGACGTATTTGAGAACGTTTAAACACACCGGACTAAGCGGGGATCGACCACGCCAACGTAAGTTTGGAAGGGCAGTGCTCTACCGTCTGAGCTACTCAGACCGGTTACCTCTAAATTAGAGGGGCCGATACCTTCATTTTTCGAAGTGTCGGACCCCTTCCATGTTTCCTCTCTAATTAGTGTGATACAGAGGATGGTTGCCTAGTTGTACTTTATCTTAAAAGAATAACCACCAACCAACCAAATTCAATTTTTTCCCTCCGATTAGTGTTAACAGGGATGGTTACCCGGTTGTATTTCCTCTTGAAATAAAAACAACCACCTCATTTCGCATCACATGACCCAACACCAAACCCGCTTTATGCGCTCCACTTCGTCCATCGAGTTTATTCTTAACTTAGCCTTTATCTCATCATTCCCAGTACTCTCCTGCCAATGTTCTTGTCTATCTGTACCAGCAATTATTCTCGCTAATTTCGCGTATATTATTATTATTATTATTATTATTATTATTATTATTGACTTAAAGTAACTAGGGAAACCCTAAGGGGAAATAGGTTCCACAGTCGTACTGCCCAGTATAACATTCCATCTGGACTCGTTGATAAGTTGAACTGAAGTTTAACAGTGGATGACTGAGCCAATGATGTCTAGGTTTATAGGCCTCGCCACTTAAATATTCAAGTTGCACTTCCCTGCTAATAACAAATTAACTTCTTACGTAATAATAATAATGATTCAGCTCCACTTCCGTGGCTAACTGGTTAACCTGCTGGTCTTTGGTTATAGTCTCGGGGACTTTAACCTTCATTGGTTGTTTCCTCTGGCTCGGGTATTGGATGAAATAAATAAAAATGTATGTATGTAGATATGTATGTAGCACGCATGTTGGTCATGATCGCTAAGTATACACGGTCTGACATCGTGGGTAGCCAGTTCGAGTCCCGTTGGTCGAAAACTATTTCACCATCTAAATGTTTGCCTGAATCAGGGCCTCTCCAAAGGCTACACGCGGTTATATTATTACACAATTCCATTGCGTAAACTACTGCGTCTCATCTTTTGTTCTCTGACTTCACTTACGTAAACTAAATCTGGGTTAATTAACATGTTTCCTTCGAGCGGATATTCTTCATCTCTAAAGACTGTTTCTGGTGGAAGTGAGATTCAAAACTAATGTTGCCTAGAAATCAATATTTTAGACTGTAGTTGTTATTGATCCACGGCTGGCGCTATGTTTATCATGATGTACGTAGTGAATATGCGTGAAGTGACCATGATAGCCCATGTCTATATGGAGTCTGAACTAATGTGTGACCGGGTGAGTTGGCCGTGCGGTTAGGGGCGCGCAGCTGTGAGCTTGCATCAGGGAGATAGTGGGTTCAAGCCCGACTGTTCGTAGCCCTGAAGATGGTATGCCGTGGTTTCCCATTTTCACACCAGACAAATGCTGGGGCCGTACCTTAATTAAGGCCCCGGCCGCTTCCTTCCCACTCCTATTCCTTTCTTATCCCTTCGTCGCTATGTCTGTGTCGGTGCGACGTAAAAAACAAAAACTAATATGTGAACGTGCGACTAATGGGCATGTATCACGCAAAACTTGTCCGCTAGGCAGCATAATGGTAATACACAGTATGCGCTTTCCGCTTCTCGATTGAAATGGAGCATTTCTAAATGTATGATAATCGAAACGAGACTGTTGTCTTAAATGCATGAAAATGAAGTTAACATATTGTGCTGATGTTTTGAAAGAGATGGGAAATAATATAGGTGCAAAATGACGGTAGTGGGTTTGAAAGTGGAATCGAAGGAAAAGGGTGGAAAATTATCCGGAATGAACAGAGTTAATTAATTAATTTCGTGTGGCTATTTCTAGCCGAGTGTAGTCCTTGTAAGGCAGACCCTCTGATGAGGGTAGGCGGCTTCTGCCGCATGTTATTGTTGGGGAGGATAGTGTTATGTGTGGTGTGTGAGTTGCAGGGATGTTGGGGACAACACAAACACCCAGTCCCCGAGCCATTCGAATTAACCAATGAACGTTAAAATCCCCGATCCGGCCGGAAATCGAACCCGGGACCCTCTGAACCGAAGGCCAATACGCTGACCATTCAGCCATCGTCAACCAGCTAGCAGTGAACATGAATATGCTAACGCAACATTTTTTAGCAGAAGGACGGGAATCCGACGATGGAGGAGGGACGTCGGAAGCTGGCGATCTCAATTTTCGCAGCCTACGTCCCCACAACTACTCAAAGGGATTGGAAGTGCCGCCGGACTACAGAGTCTACCAAATCGCGACGGCTCTGGAAGCTCTTCTACCCGGGATCCCAGCAGGACGCGACCACCACGACGCGACCACAACATACGCATACGCTGGTTGCAGACTGACGGTCCTCCCCGGGACGCCCCGGCCTTTATAGAAGGTAAATATTGGAGCACTTCCCGGGAAGGAACGTCAGCCGGGTTAGCCGCGGAGGCGATGGGTGACCACGAGAGGGTGTAACCCCTCTCTGTTACATTCTTTATTAAGTCTAAAAACATTACAAATATGTACAACAGTCTATGTAAGATCGGACCTCTACCTGTCCTTAGTTGGCTCTGCCTCCTGTCCCAGCTTGCGACTGCTCCAGAGCCTTCTCCCCCTCGCCTTTTATACCCGATTGGCTTGGCGCGTGTAAGGCATACGTCTGTTTGGAGCTTCGGTTGCATTCCGACCGAGTTGTCCAGATTAAAATAATGTCTATGTATTCGTCGCTGCTGAACACACTAGCCATTAGCGATAAGCAGACAGTAAATACAGTGCGGCTGTACCATATACCAGCCTAGAACTATGTGGTCGAAAACGATGTTTACTAATGCGAGGGGTGCATTCGACCGCCAGCGCTGAGTAACATGCTGCGAGTGTGACTCTTTCTTATCTCTTCATATTCTGACGTAACCTGCCCGCTGGCAGTAGTTCCCCTGTTAAAATCAGTTGGTAGACACCCCACACATCACTTATGCATGCGGGACATTTATAAGTAGAAAGTACGGCGTCCGTGAGTCACCTGGTATATATATATCAAAAAATAAAAAATATAAAAAACAATTCGGCACGTGTTTAAATGCTCCTAGCTACTTTGTAC
Source organism: Anabrus simplex (assembly GCF_040414725.1). Classification (NCBI taxonomy): domain Eukaryota; kingdom Metazoa; phylum Arthropoda; class Insecta; order Orthoptera; family Tettigoniidae; genus Anabrus; species Anabrus simplex. The sequence goes on along the minus strand of NC_090268.1, from coordinate 236,336,091 downwards.
CAAAGCACAGTGGAATGGGGATTGAGCTATTAAGGCAACATGTCCTGTTTAGGTAACAGAGGGTTCGGTTGTCGTCCGGATGTTTGGAAGTTGTCAGTTCTTCAAATGTGTGCGAAGGTTGATCTGTGTGGAGTATAGTTTACAATTCAAAGCTGGCCGTGCGGGCCGAGGCAGGCAACAGGGGAAGAGTGTGAATTGTATTAAAAAGAAACTTTGACCGGTGCAGAAAGAAAGCGTGGCTAAGTTTGTGAAATATATGCCGGGAGGTACACCTCAACTCCGCTCATTCAAATAAGCGCCTTAATAAACTCATCCATCGATCAAAATGTGAAACTGATACTATATGAATGTGGAACTTTAATCAGAAGATGTCACCATTGAAGTATTAAGTACTTTTGTTATTGTGAAGTTTCCTAAACTGATTGAATTTCTCCTTGTTTTATTTTGCTTTACATCAAGAAGTTGGGATATTTTTCCACAGAGGACACTACCAAAAACCTATGATCATGCACTCTGGTGCAAAGTAAAGGAAGTTGTTATTGAAATAAATTATGTGTTTACAGGTTTTCTCAACTTGCATTTTTTTTGTAACTCTAGGTTTGCAACACTTCTGTCTCATTCAGCCAGTTTTGAATCTGGCCAATAAAAAAATTCTGTAATTAATTTTCAACCTATCACAGACTTCTTGTTCGATTTTAATTGTAACTTTTGAGATTTAACCAATAAAATTGAGAGGGTGTGTACGGATTAGCCCAGAATCCTCACGAATCTTCCCTGAGGGTATATAAACTGCGGCTTTTCATGTTTCTTGGTCAATTGATCGCCGTCTTTATAAGTGTGTGTGTTAAGGCAGGAGGCATGGCGCCTCCTTCTTCGGTCAGCAGAACATCTGTAAGGTGATGGCCACATAAAATTCTATCTTTCTTGCTGTCTCAGCAACTTTATCTGAGGGGAAGGTCCGAATCTTTAACTATGTAACGTACTTTTCTAAAATGTAATTTTTATTTCGGCTAATGTAAAATTTCATAAACTTCATAAAGTCTTTAACTGTAAATTGGGGATAGTGAGTGAGTTACCCTCTCGAGCTTCCCCCCTATCTTGGTTTGAGGTGGCTACGTTTTCGCAACCTTTCGTTTCTGTCATGTATTAAAGTTATTTCCATAGGAGCCACCTCAGTAGGTTGGGAATAGCCCCAGTTTCATCGGTCGAGAGCCCTGTAGGTTTTAATTTTTCATTATCTGTGAGCGCAGTGTTCACCTCCATTCTGGTTGTGTTCGGGCCATTTATTTAACCTGTTCTTTTTCGCAAAGGCCCTGTAGGTTGGGTACTAGATACCCCTGTATAAAACTATTTCAAATGGTATGTTGCGCCTTGAGAGGCCAGAGCTTGTAAGGTTTTCATGTAATGTTGCCTTGAGTAGGCTGGAGGAAATTGAGAGCCTGTTAGCTCTTTTCAAGGTTTTGTAATAATAAAGAGTGCCTCTGGAAGGCTAGATATTGTAATTTCGGGAGCAAGCGCTCTTGAATTAGGGGATTTCTGCCCTTAACTAAATAATACTACTTTCAATTGTAAATTGGTAACCTAGGGGCTTGTAGCCCAGAATTGTCAAAGTCTGAATCTTGATATTTCCAATTTTTGAAATTGTCATTGTACCTGATGTTTCATTGTTATGTTCATTCAGTGAACAATTGTTCAGTTTGAAGTTCTAAAAGAAATATAACGTTTTATAATTTTAATTCAATTTTTGATATTATAGTTAGACCCATTCAAGCCCGCACCTTCTTTTACCATCTCTGCGTTCCACTCATACCCCGGAACAAAATATATAGCGTTACAGAAGAGTGTTGAAGGATTTTCTACGCTACTGCTTTAACGTCGCACCGATTGAGTCAGGTCTTATAGAGACGAGGGGATAGGAGTGGCAGAGAAGATTGATTGATGATTGATGATTGTTGTTTAAAGGGGCCTAACATCTAGGTCATCGGCCCCTAATGGTACGAAATGAGACGAAGTGGAATGACATATTAAAAGTCAAAAATTCTCCACTGACCAGAATGCAAAAACGTGAGAATGAAGAATGAATGGATGGACATGAATTTAAAACAATCAGTGGTTGCGACCTGCAATGTCTCACATTCACATAAACAGACGTGACAATATAGTATTACTGACCAAGGGACTACTGCTATAGCATAACACTGAATCGATTATGCGTGCAGTCAAAAGGGGGTCCTAAATCGAAGTTATCGGCCCCTCATAACGGTACTGATCGCTAGCAAAATAGAACCATGGTATTTGTTCTGTTGCGGTACTAATCAAAAGTAGCAGAGACTTGCGGCATTCCACACATTATTGTACTACTCAGAGGTTATGAAATTCGACATATAATACAGACCTACGTTTTTCTCACTTTGTGGCGCCATTTACGGGCAACGCAAATCTATGGTGTTCATCACATAAGAGTACTAACCACAGGGACTTCTCCCTATCCCGTGGTGTTCCTCATATAGTGGGTACTAATGATAGGCAAGGCAGAACTATGGTAGCTATCATCCCATGGTCCCGCTCATATGGTGGTACTAATCACAGGTACTGCAAAAGCCGACCGCACGGTGCTCCTGTGTGCTACTAATCACAAACCAATTTCGTACCTAATGTAGTGGTACTACGCACAAGTAAAAGCAACCCTTGGTGTTCTCCGCGTGGTGGTACTAATCACAAGCAGTTTCATGGTTCTAATACAATCATCCCTTGCTCGCCCCTTTTAGTCGGCTCTCACGACAGGCAGGGGATACCGTGGGTGTATTATTCGTCTGCCTCCCCCTCCCACAGGGGGTTGTGTGTTTGGTCCGCGAGAGGTATTTTATTTCCCTCAAGTCCGCCGGCAAGCCGGTGAGGACCCCCCTATCCGCCACCTGGGACGCGCCACGTGGGAGTATCACCTCTCCCCCTGCTACGTCTGCGTAGCAGGTTCATGGGGCAGAGAAGAAACGTGACCTTAATTAAGGTATAGTCCCAGGATTTGCCTGGCGAGGAAATGGAAACCATGAAAAGCCGTCTTCAGGGCTGCCGGCGGTGTTTATAAAAGCACAATAATATATTTATTCTCACAAAGTACACGACAGTTAAAACATACAGAAAAACGAGTGAGAGCTGAGGGTAGGGAAAAGATGGCAGGAGGAGGCCAAGACATGAATGTATGTTCAGACCATGCCCTACAGATCAGGTATAAAGTGACATGAATCGTCATAGTGAGTTTCTATGACCGGATGCCCTTCCCAACTTCAACCTCATCGGAGGAATTAATGAGACGAAATGAATGATATGATGCATGATAGTAGGAAGGGAGAGGGTGAAACCCTGTGTCGGCACAAAGCCTTCTCCTGTCGAATATCAGTAAGAGGTCTGCTCAAGGTTTAACGTCTCCATCGGACGGACAAATCACTAACAACAGCGTCATATGCCCTCACTCTATATGAACACTGCGGACAAGTTTGGAATTGAATTCAGGCTTTAGGCACGCAATCCTGTAATTAGAAATTGTGTACCACCACCTCTCGTGTCCTGCCAAAATTCTGATGGTGAATACGATATCAGAGTATACAGATTTCGCGCCTTAACGATCAAGGCCACCTATGGGCTAAGGTCAAGCCATGAAAACGATTAATATACTAGGGGGCTGTCACACAGGATCGATCGAACGACTGCCATCAACCGACTAAGGAAACAAACCTACAGAAGGCAGTGGCACCAGTCACACAGCATCGATCGTCAGCGATCAATTACGAGCGATGAAGATCGACTGGTTTGTGAAAACAAACGTGTCCGTTTTTCAGCCGCAGTCGTTCGATAATGGCGGACGTAACATTGTGGTCTGTTGATTGAATCGAAACATTAATTTGCCTAGTGTATGAAAACAAAGTGTTGTATAATCCTAGATTCACTAGATATAGTAATAGGGAAATCCGTGAATTTTGTAGCCTATGGCATTCTATAGCGTCGAGAATTGGGACGAAAACTGGTAATTATTAGATTTATTATGATTATGTTATGAGGAGTGTTATCTTAGATTAATTATTGATAAAATATATTGTAAGGAATAGATTGGTAAAGAAAGTTACACTAGGAGAAGTAGTAATCATCATTCTTATGACTTAATTGAAGAAATGTTTGGAAAACATAAACTGTGCTCTCCTAACCTCCATCTCATACCTAATGAAATGAACACCACTGTTCACTTTAATGACAAATAAGTGTAGGGCCTATGCCATAAGTACTACATGTATATTTTCTTTGTCACAATATTCTAATTCATTGTTTCAGGAAAAGGTTGTGCCAAAATATGACAAATTCTGAGGGCTCGGTATGGAACTTGGAGAGATAACATCCTCCATCACCTCCCAGGTTCTGCTGTACAGGAAACAAAAAATGGGTCTACTTCAACGCCGTCAACTTTCTGGAACCCTTCACTGCTGGAAGAAGGTACAATTATCTAATATTTATTTTTTTAAAGTAGGCCTACGCTACAGACCAGTGTTCTAGTAGTGAAAGAGTGTGTAGTCCATAGCCTGTAGACTATAAGTTCTACCTATCTGTCCATTAATCTATCAGATATAACTGAAAGTAATATAATATAATCTAACCTAACAATCATCTTACTAACATAATTATTGAAACTAATAATTTCTTAAACAGAAGGCTTGTGTGCAGACTAAAATGTAGCTCCAATTTAGAAGAGTTGCATTAATATGTTGTTCATTTTTTCAGTTCTTTAACAAACACATCTATGGAAGTGGCACCTGGTGTAGGAGAGCCTTTTCACCAAGCTGAAATAGAGGAGGAGGCAGAAATAATTTGTGTTGGAGGGGTCTAACTCCTGCAGCTCAGAAATTATTGAAGGGACTTCAACCTCCTGTCCAGTGACTTCTGCTTCTACAAACAGCTCTGCCAGCAGTTAAAAATAAAAGAAACAGAAATGTGAAAGTGACAGTGATGTGCTAAGTAAATATTTAGAAAACTGAAAAGAAAACATAATCAATATTATTTTTAGTGTCTTCATGATGACATGGAAAGAATGAGTGAACGTGGTCAAAGGGTTATCAGAGTTAAAATTCAGGAACTGTTGTATACAATGTTAGACCAAGAAAGAATCTAATAAAACTTATGCCTTTGAGAAATATTTTACTTGTTTAATTAAATCAGTTTTCCTTATACTTATCTATCAATATTTATTGGAATCCTCAGTGAGTTATGTGTATTAACACCTGATGGGGAAGTAACGTTAACTCCAATTTTTACTAATAGATTTATTAAAACATCTTAATTTGTATATTTTATGTGCTGGAACATGTTTACAAAGAAAAGGAGTATTTTGAAATACTGGTAGTAGGCTAGGTTCTTTCTGTGTGTATGTAGTAAGCAGTTGTACAGCATGTATAGATACGAGTAGTTTTGTCCAGGAGCTGACTTCCTTCTTACAGAATACTGTTGATTGCATATGCAAGCTCATTACATTAGGTTTGCTGCACCTATATTCAATGTTGCTTACTATACTGCCATCCTGGGAGAATACACATCATATATACCTATTTGAAATTGTCTACCTGTTCCAGTTTTGTATTCCCGACCTGATATTCAGTTCACTTTTACGTGTCTTCTCTACTTCCATCACTTTAGTCTTGAAAAGACTAATTTTCATATCACATTCATTGCATCTTTTTTGAAGTTGCAAGATATTAGATTGCACGGTTTCAGTAGACTAAGTCGTTTGCATAGGAGAAACTTCCTACTACAGTTATACCTGACAGAATCCCTCCCTGCCACCTTATACCTTTGTAACTTAGGTAGCCTTTATCTCCTCATTCCAAGTACTTTCCTGCCATTGATACCTGTTTGCACCAGCAATCATTATTACTACTTTCATGTCTGTTACTTATAATTTATTAATGACATATAGCCCTACTGAGGGCATCAAGGTAGACCCATTCTTTTATTTCTTGTGCTGTAGATCCATGTAAACAATGAAAAACAAAGGTGAAAAATTCATTTGTAACTATTTTGACAGGTGTTTCTACCAATGTTTTGTAGATTTTAATCTACAAAATTAAAAAAACTGCATTTTGTGTGATGTGATATTAAGGGAATATGATGGCAGAAATTGTACATAATTATAAAAAATGTATTCATGTGATAGTTACATACTTGTAATAAAAGGTTGAGTAGATTAATTACCCTGCAAGTTAATCTGAGATCTTACAAGGGTCATGCACCCTACTCTGTCAAACATTTTATGTAATCAGTATTTACAAACAGTTTTGGCAGGCGATGTAAGATATAGCAAAATGAAATCATTTACCACCTGAGCAACAGCCCTAAATAACATTCTACTGTAGATGGCAATAGTATTTAGTTGTTAAAAAGGCATAGTCTTCACTTCTAAAAATAGAAGGCAAGTGTTTGTTATTAGCACATATTATTGTCTGCAGTGTTTGATTCTCATTGACCGAGCTCGATAGCTGCAGTCGCTTAAGTGCGGCCAGTATCCAGTATTCGGGAGATAGTAGGTTCGAACCCCACTGTCGGCAGCCCTGAAAATGGTTTTCCGTGGTTTCCCATTTTCACACCAGGCAAATGCTGGGGCTGTACCTTAATTAAGGCCATGGCCGCTTCCTTCCCACTCCTAGCCCTTCCCTGTACCATCGTCGCCATAAGACCTATCTGAGTCGGTGCGACGTAAAGCAACTTGTAAATAAAATGATTCTCATTGTTGGTGAAATTGAAGGTGAAGTTTTCATTTTCCTTCAACTGCTTCCTAAGGAAAGTATTTCCGGATGGATGGATAGGCTTGGTAGTGTTCACATCAGTAAGGAAGTTATATATGAACAATATACAGAAAGGCAAAATTAACATTGAGGTAAGAAAGAGAGTCCTACGAGACCTTTGTGGAAAAAGTTGTCACTCTGTAGCAAGGAGTTTACCAGTAACTTGGATGGAAGTGCAGGATTTAGATTAACAGGTTTATTATTGCCAAGTAGCCAACGGCCGTAGCCGTGTTGAAACACCGGATCCCGTGAGATCTCCGAAGTTAAGCAACATTGGGCGTGGTCAGGAGTTGGATGGGTTGCCACGCGCTGTTGGTGGGGGGTAAGGGAATGGAGGAGCGGAAAGGAACTGGCCACCCTACCGCACGTAAACTCAGGCTCAGGAGCACCTCTGCGGAGGTTCGGACCTGCCTTCGGGCAGAATAACCCTTACCTTACCTACCTATTGCCAAGTGAGCAATTAGATCAGCTTGCCAGTGGAGACAGTACGTTATGCTTAGTGATGAGGGTAATAAACAAGACCTTGTGTGTAATTTACATGTAGCTGTGACTAGTATCAGTCTATTACACTGCCAACTTACTCATTAGAACAACATTCCAGAAGCTTTTCCTGTAGTTATTAAACTAGTGTACAGAGCACTAGCCTCACTTGAACTCCTCAAGAAATGTACACATATGTGAATACACAGAACTCTAATGAGAATTTATTTTGGAAGAGATGCCCATAGACAATCTTTCTTCACAGCCTAAGGGTAAAATTAGCTGTTTTTGAAGCTGCTGTAGTCTTCAATGATAAAAATTAAATCAGGATTGTCATTCTTGCAAAGTTTGGATTTGGACCTGGATTCTTTGCACAAAAGACAGTAAAGAAATTCAGCAACATGCTTGTCATGAAAGCAATATGCTACTATTCTGAACATGGCACAATAACAAAGAAGAGGAGAGGCAACAAGAGATTTGCAGAGGATCATGAGGGAGAGAAACAGTGTAAAGAACTCCATTGCTTTTCCTTGCTTTTCTCATTTTCACAATATTCAGAACATATGTGCATCTTCCTTTCTTTCAAAATGATTTACAGGATTGTAATGAAACTTGACACACTTTCTACATTAGGTAATGTCAATTTTTACTGGAACCATTTATTGATATGTCTATTATTTTGGTAGGTTGGGTCTCACCAAGTGGTATGAAATTTTTTTTTAAAGCTGATAACCTCCATCTAATAAACATCTCAAAATATCATTTGAAAAGACAGTAATTATGCCCCAAGAACCAGCATCATTATAAGAAGCATAAATGGTATTAGTCTTATATTTGAAGTACAATGAGCCACTGATGTGCGGCTTTGGTTGGAATTTTCACCCTGTCAAGAATTCTGACTGTAGTCCTCTACGAATGGCATCACATATAATAGGAACAAATCCATCGATGTATTGTGAGCAATCCTAACTCTTTAAGATGCAGACATGAGTCACCAATGTCCAGAAACCTGTAGGCCTAAATAAATATATTTTCACTGTTAATTGTAGTACCTTCAAATTATGAATTCAAATTGATGTACATAAATGCATCCATAAAGAAATGTACCTGCCACTAATCTTTTATTTGATATATTTTGCCACGGACATAGTTGTTTCCGAGGTGAACAACGCTTCTGACTTTAAACCTTAAAAAATCGTTGTGAATATTGAATTTAACGATAGTGTCAGCCTTTCCTCAGAACTTATACTTTTCCTGTAATTTGTTTGCCTGATGTCTATTAGTGACTTCATTTTTTCCACTAATTCCTTATAATTATTGATGGGCATTCCTGAATTTTTCTTCATCATTCCACAACGAAGGCATACGTTGGTGGAATTCTCCATGGCTCTTTACCTTGTTCACTGCGATCGTCTGATTCTTTCCTTTCTCCTAATATATTCATACGTTAGAATCATATCTTCACCCGAATTATCGCTTTCACAACACATTCCTTTCCGCTCGTGAATATGAATACGTCTGTAGCCTGTACGGTACTGGGCAGGAGTATCAGCTGTTTCCGTCCAGTCGATCCCTCTCGATCGATGAATGAATTTAGTCGTTAGTACTCGATGGCAGTTGGTTGCTCTTGATCGTCCGATGCTCTGTGTGACAGCGGGCTTAGGGTAGTGGTAAGGATAATGCGCCTGCCTCTTAACCAGAGGCCCGAGTTCAATTCTCGGTCAGTAGAAGGATTTCAATTCCGCACTGAGTGTTGATACGTGCTTCACTCAGCCTCGCGAAACCAACCGAGGGACTGCCTGATACGAGAGGCAGTGGACACAGTCAAAAAATCCTAGCAGTCCAGCTTGAGATTTCGTGACGCTGATCACGAAATACTCCAGTATGTGCAGGGCAAATAGCTGGGCAGTTATCACCTTGACAGGCTAAGGCACTAATAGGCTGTTGCACTACGTTTTGTCTTTGTAAGCTGCAACTATCAGGTAAACATGAAATAGGACGGTCTAAGGACTCGGGTTTGATTCCAGAATAGGTCAGGAATTTTTACCTGGACCTGAGGGCTGGTTCGAGGTCCACTCAGCCTACGTGATTACAACTGAGGAAATGGTGACCCCGGTCTAGAAAACCAAGAAAGACGGCCGAGAGGATTCGTCGCACTGACCATGCGTCGTCTCGTAAACTGCAGGCATTCGTGTTGAGCAATTGTCGCTAGGTAGGCGAAGGCCCATCGTTGCTGTAGCGCCATAGTATTGGGTTTGTTATTGGCACAGAGGACTATAACAAACCTGTGTATGGAATGAGCGATGTCCTAAAGAGGAAACCTTGAGCAATCATTTATGTTAGCGAAGCACGGTACCAGAACGCCACGTGGAGTAAATTACCTCTCATAATCTTATGCTCCTCACGTAATACGGAAGTTCTATGATGTCAACCCTTTCTGAACCTCAGCAATTACGTTTGTATTTTCGCACAATTTCCTGGGACAAACTAGCGAAAGGAGCCTTGCCTGAACAATATCTATGAATCATCACTGTTAGTACAGTCCAAGAAGTAGTGTTTCGCACTCTCCTTACGAAAGAATTCGCGCACTTCAGGTGTAATAGCAGACAATAGCCCCCGATAGTTGAAATTGTTCTGATTGATCGCGTACGCCATAATCTCACCACCTCAGATCCATCTTGTGTACTCCGTCAGAGAACTTAGGGTTGGCGACTTCAAAAGTTTCAAGGCAATACCCCTTTTCCGAGTACTATAATCTGATCGCGTGGGGTCTCCTAGGTTACTTCACGAACACCGGGCTCTAGTCTGTGTTTGATTAAGTTCTCCGAGATCCAGGTATTGTGGTTCAAATACTGCTCAATCCATGTGAGATTTGTACTGGACAAAGCAAAGGCGGGACAGGTTTTCCACCGGCTACTCCAAATTTCCCTGTCATCTTTCATTCCAGTAACACTCTCCGATTTCATTTCATCTGTCAGTCATTAATCATTGCCCCAGAGGAGTGAGACAGGCTTCGACAGCCGGCACAGTTACTATCCTCGCCGCTAGATGAGGGCTCCATTCATTACCTTCCTGACCCGGTCGAATGGCTGGAAACAGGCTGTGGATTTTCATATTCAGACATTACTGTATCTGTCACCAGCAGATCACTGATCGAAATGAATTATTTGATCGTGTGGTTTCCTCACAAGGGGTTATACAAGAACATTTGGTTATTATACCTCTCCCTAGAACGAACTTTTCGGGTTGAGCTCCGAGGGCATCTACTTGACAGTCTCATTCTCCTCAGTTAAAGACCAATGGAAATCATTGGGACAACTATTCTTCTATAGAAATACGAATTTGTAATTGGAATAATTTAATCAATTTTCATCTTCTTTGAAACCACTTAAGAAAAGAGTAGGCAAACAATCGGTATGGAATCTGCCCCCTGGCCCACAGTCCAAAATACTAACGAGTGATAAATACATGTATTTTTCAGCCTGTAACCACCCACTCCTGAATGTGAGCCTTGTCCAGTTTTCTCCCTGCAGATCTATCTGTTGCTATCTGAGGACAGTTTTTCGCTCGAGTCTTTTGGTGTCGTCTGCTGTCTTCCGACACTATGCCGCGTTCTGGATTGTCATTTCAACATCCTGTTCTTCTACTCCAAACCTCTGCGCTAGAGGTGTGCCAAATGGTGGTTTTTGTGTAACTGCTACATCTGTCACTGCTATAATAAAGTAACAGTTAAAAATAACGCCCAACGTTACTCACCTTTTATTGGTCACAGCTTCAACCTTGTTTCCTTACAGCTGTGTTGCGAAGTTCCATTCATTCACTCGCACATGCGCGCACGCATCACTACACTGTTGAAAATCGGTGCAGTAAAATGCGCATTCCTGTTTGCTATAAAGTTAACGAGAGGCAGACAGCGGATGAAATGAGGAGACAACATAGCGTCTTTTCTGAAATCTAGAGGAGTGAGTTTAACAATGCCCCGTTCAAAGATAGAAGAAAAGAAAACATGATTCTCTGCCAAACCTCGACACAAACCGATACGAGAGAATCGATTAAGTAAAATGAGGTAATATTATGTTATCTGTAATATCAATCTGGAAAGTTAGCATACTAATTTATGGTACAAGAAAAATTATACGGGTGAAACTTATATAATGTAGGTACCCCTGCGCGACGTCTGAGTCAACGATTACCCCTGAGCAGTTGAATATGTCATAACAGTTTACACTTTAGTTACCAGATGACAGCAGCAGCCTAAACAAATACCCTATAGAGTATATTATACCCTACAGTATAGTCTTTGACTTACAGCAATCTCCTACGAAAGCGCTCTCACTTGGAAGACATGCTTACTATCTCAACTCTGAAGGTCACATTCTGTGTCTGTAAGCTGCTACTAGTGACAGTTCTCACTTCCCAGTTACTGTTTTCACTAGTACGTTATTATTTTGTCGTTACTAGTTAGTCTGTTATTTTTTGTCCTCGTTACATTTGTAACAGTGACAGGCATGTAACTGTGACAAAGTAACTGCTACGTTATTTTTCAGCCATCTCTACTCTGCGCAGTGTTCAAATGGAGTAACGGCATTTGACGCTGTTGCTAGTGATTCGTCCGTCGGATGGAGACTTTAAGCTTCGAGCAGATCCCTTGGTATTATTCGACAGGAGGAGGCGATCTACGGACACCGTATTTCATCCTCTTCCTACCTCAGTATCATCATCATCTAGTGTGGTGTCGTCGACCATTTATTGATCATTTTGGCTTAATGTCTTTATGGTTCGCGGTAAATTGTATAGTGAAGTGGTTTCTGTGATTTCTCCTTAGCTGAAGAAAAGCGTGTTGTAATGCGTTTCCTTTCCAAAGAGTACAATGTCTGTCGAAGTGTTGAAATGTCAATGTCATGAAGTAAGGTAGTATAAATACGATGCCTCACTTAGGATGTCCTTGGTTATATCACCTTAGAAGACATTTATCAATCAATCAATCAATCAATCAATCAATCAATCAATCAATCAATCAATCAATCAATCAATCTATCTATCTATCTATCTATCTATCTATCTATCTATCTATCTATCTATCTATCTATCTATCTATCTATCTATCTATCTATCTATCTATCTATCTGTCTATCTGTCTATCTATCCCAAAGATATGTTTATATCATCCGTAGCGTAGAACAATCGTGATAAATTCACTCTTCATTAAATTCACACGCAATTAAACATAATTCCAACAAGGATAGTCTATATGGTACGCATCTTCTTATCTTACGGTACTTGTCTGGTATTTATGATAATCAGGGTACAATTCTACCTATTGATGCCTTTCAAATACCTACTAATATTTCCGTCTGATGACCACAAACGTCTTTTCGATATTAAATCCATTATAAGTGCTTAACATATTTCATAAATGCGTAATTATCCAATTTATCAGAGATTCATTGTCAACGTTGGATTTGCATCCCGAACCAGAGCTCCGCTTGCGAAACAATGTCTTACTAGCGATAGAGACCTGCAGATTCCTGGGTCTACGTTTAGATCAGCGACTTATGTGGCAGCCCCACTTCCGTCAGTTAAAGGTTGCCTGAATGAAGAGACTTAACACACTTAAGTTTCTCAGCGACTCTCCGTGGGGGACAGACCGTGCGGTACTGCTACGGTTTTACACGGCTACGGTTCCTTCCAGTATGAACACTATTGTAGACAGTATACACCATAGTGGAATTAGGCCGGCAGGCGGAGCTGTCCGTATTAGCCCGATTCCCAGCCTTCTCACTCAATCGGGAGTCGGGAATTATATCTACGAAGAAGACGGGAACAGATATTCCCCAAGAATTGTGCCGAAATTCGTGAAATGTTGCAACATCCAAGCTATCAACGCCTTTTAGATGCCTAATACCGGTAGAGGCACGAAAACTGGCCGAATGCCACACGACCAGTTGGAATTCGAACTGATAGCGTGTGTCGTGAGTTGGAAGTGGCTATCGGTGGTTTTTTTGAACGGACCCCTAGTGAGGTACTTCCGTAGCTACTGTAGTTCCGCGGCCGGATATACGGCCAGATCCAGTGTTGCCAACTTAGCGGATTTTCCGCTAAATTTGGTGGAATTAGAAGACTGTCGACGGATAAATATATCATTTAGCGGACAGCGGAGTTTTGGTGGAATTTTAGATTTATTATAGCGGAATTTAGTGTTTTATCCATTTTACGTTTCTTTTTAAAATTTGTACTCCAATCTGTCTCCGAGCTATTCCGTATTTCTTGTCAGGAGCTAGCAGTCACATGAGGAAGACATGTTATTTGGATTTGATGTTATGAGATCAAGGTGTCATAAATTTGTAATGCGTGGGGAAAGGTTATTTATTTCTTAGTTGACGAATGACGACAGATAATGAAACTATGAGAGAGTAGCATTTATATTTATGCTATGAAGGAAGACCGTTTAATGAAATGGCCTGTTCTGTGTGTAGCCCATGAGGTAGGGGATTCACCTAGTTTGCACCCAGCAGTAAAACGCCTTATACAAGTCAACTTGCAAAAAGAAGCGGTACTTTTACCACCTAGACCTATGAATGGACCTACTAGAGATATTTGTTCTGAGCTACGTTGAACCATCTTGGCGTTCTGGGAGTCGGAGTGGTTTGCTATCCGAACTCCCAATAAGCTGAGAGCAATAAAAAAGCAACTGTCGTGTGGCAGTCCTCTTTACGGCCTTCACGGAGAGAGGCCGCAGTTTTCTTCCGAAGAGGGAGGACCCCCAGTGTGTTCTCGTGATGCGGAATTAACCGTGGCACACATTCTCACACAGTGTACCTATCTCTCTGGCCGAATACCGAACCTCGGCCTGCAGGAGACACTCGAACTCACACTAGCCGATGACGATCCCGTCATTCGCTTTACGCGTGTGAGTGCGATAATCAAGGACGTATACTTTTATGTTCTGTCCTTTTTGGCTTAATGAAATAACGTTAATTTCTAATTCATTTGCGAATTCCTACGTTTTATAAATTGGTTTGTTTTCATTTGTGTTTCCACTTAATTTGTTCAGAGAGGATGATAAAACAAAAATCACGACCACCTTTGGCATCAGGTATAATGTGTATGTGTTATGAACGGAGTGTGTGTGTGTTTTTAGGCCTTCCTTTCTGCCCTCCTTCCCTTCCTCACGGATCGCAGAATTGCGATATAATATCCAAGTAGCAAGTTAATACTTTAATAATACAGAAAGGTACACGTACAAAGCCTTTAAAACGTGGTCGGATGATCTCCATAATAACCCTCGACAATTTCAATTGTGTGCCATAGGTTTACTTTATAAAATAGTGTGGAGAAAACTGTCGTATCTTCAGGTGCCGGGGACTTTGAACCCTCGAGCTCCTGTTTATTAGAAAGGCGCTCTAGCCAACTTAGCAACGGCGCCAATGTTAGCGCGACTGCCAGATATTTTGGTATATTTTAAACCTACCATACTTTCAATTGATTATAAAAACCTTAAAGCAACAATCGTCATCACCACCATGTATCCTACACCTTCAATTATTTTTCGGATGAACCATTTTCATTTTTAACTGGAAAGTTAAGGAAAGGGTTAAAGTACCCTAACAAGGATTAATACAGGGGCCGAAGACCTTCATATTTGGCCCATTCATCATTATCATCGTCAGAAATTAACAACGTATCTTTGATCAGGGTTCGAGTCCCGGGACAGCTATCACTATAATTATAGTTCCAGAGCTTGCGACAGTCGAGCTCAGTGACGCAGACAGTGGAGCGCTGACCTGTTGAGCTCAAGTTGGTGGGTTCGATTCGGTTCAGTTCAGTGGGGTATTTGAAGTTGCTCAAATACGCCAGCCTCCAGTAGATACTTTTACCGGTATGAAAAGAAACTCGTGTGGGACAACATTCCGGCACCTCCTCGTCTCCGAAGCCATGAAAATAGGCGATGGGACGTAAAATAAACAACATTATAACTTGGGGCTAAGAGCATTCAGCCTTGGGAACAAAAATAAGAAGATAATCCGGTGAGAATCCTATCCTCAATGATTACGGACATAATTTCTCGTGATTTTTGGCGTCAACTAAAGACGAATGACCGTATAGCCATCACACACACACACACACACACACAGAGAGAGAGAGAGAGAGAGAGAGAGAGAGAGAGAGGGGGGGGGGGAGTCCTCAGAAGCCTTCTTTTGGCGATCAACAAATCAATAGACCTAATACTATGAACTCTGCCGTGTCGGAGCTCAAAAGCCATATTTTGCCCTGCTTGTGTTCCGCAGCATGTTCTTTGAGCGACATTAAAAATGGGGTGTTGTCTCCGGAGAGGCCTGGTGCAGGTCTTTTGATTTGACGCCCGCAGGCGATTTGCGGGCCGTGAGTATGATGATGATGATGAACACGGCAAATACACCCAGTCCCCGTGCCAGGAGAATTAACCAATTATGGTTAAAATTTCCGATCCTGTCGGGAATCGAAACCGGGACTCCTGTGACCAAAGGCCAGCACTAACCATTTAGCCATGGAGCCGGACTTTAAGTGACATACTGTAAGGATACTGCAGTAGGATTCGCACTCTGAGCATAACGGAAATCACCACAGCTCACCCTGAGTACTTTACCTCGTTGCTTCTACATTTTGAAACTTCTGTTCTAAGACGGCAATGAGTCTCCAGATGTAAGGTATTTGGTGCCCACGCATAAGCTTCCCCGTGTCTCTCTTCATCCTATGTCACCTTGATGATGTATGACGTACTTTGGGCTCGGTTTCCAGTGGACTGGTTCTCGAAAGAAAGTTCCTCCTCCTAGATTCAAGTCAAGGATCAATAACTGGACGATTGTATAATCATGTCATTTGCTTCCTCCTTTCATTTTCTCCACTCTCTCTGTGATATTTGGTACTGCTCAATCACCGAATGGATAAATCTTCAAGGGTCAATGCATGCGATCATTCTGAAAGGAGAAGCCACTCCCTATGGTTCGAAATCGACGCAAGACTGGAGGTCCTGTGACTGTGTTCACGACATCAGCACTCACATAAAGCTCCAAGCTTGTTTGCCTGCTTCGATAAATCTTCAAGGTCGGTGTTGATCCCAGACACTGAGTAACGATTCAAAGAGAATCATCAAATCACCTCAGGTGTATAGGTGGTAGAGTGTCAAAATAGCGGGTTCAGACCCGGCAGAGGTAGTCGGATTTTTGAAGTCCATTCGGCATATAAAAGTTCTGTGATGAAACATCTGATGTTTACCCAACAAAATTAATTATGACTCAGCCATAGGTCACCCAACAGAGATCCGCTTTTCTGTCATCTGGAACGTCGAAATTGACAAGCAGGCAGGCTAAATAGAATCAAATTAAAATGATAGTACACAGTAACTGAGGCCATATTATTATTATTTTCAAGCCACATCCCCAAAAGGCTTGGTTTACGCACGCTCACTGTTTGAGTCAAGTAACACTGTAATCCGTACATGAAATGAATAACCAATGTTGTAAGATTAGTTTGCAAGAGATATTTGCCTCACGTGTATCAGTGATAGTGTTGACCTCGGGATCTCAAGATACCGGGTTACATAGTTTAAATCTTTATAAAAATAGACACATACAAAGCAAAGCAAAGTCACCTCCGTACAGGCCATGACGGCCCTTGGAGGAGTGGAAGGTAAAGGCTTCCACCATTGTTAACCTCGGCACGTGATGGATTAAAGTGGTTAGCTCTACGCCCGACCGCCTTTGCCCCCAGGAATTAACCTGGTACTCATTTTTGGTGTAGGCTGAGTGAACCTCAGGGCCATATGCACCTCCGGAAGTGGAAATCTCGTTTCTTAAATTTCACGACTTCCTGACGGGGATTCGAACCCACGTCCTTCCGGGCGAACCGAGCACGCCTTTACCGCCTCGGCCAGGCAGCCCAAAAGTAGACACATACAGAAGATTAAAAAAAGAATGGAAAGTAATTAATGGTCGATTAAGACTTTCATTTGCCAGAGTTTTGATAATAAAAATGAGGCGCACATAGACGGTTCATTTTAGTAGCGGATTAACCTAAAGTCTCCTTTTCTTTGGGATGGGGGGGTGGGGGGTGGGGTTGGCGTAATCTGATAAATGTGTGAGTCCTGACTTACAGATATATTATTTTTTAATTTATTTAACTTTGACTTTATTAGGGATGTTAAAGTTACCATAATGTAAAATATAATGCCATCAACCACAATTTTGTGCCTATGTAAAACATTTTATGCAGACGTCATATGTGCGTGCGGTTGTAGCAGATACAAAAGTGCGTTAGGTTTAGAGAATCGAACTCTATACTAACACAGCAAGTTGTCACCTTTGCGACCATACTAAGTAATCTGAAGAATATTGAAATGAACACTAACTAATATTACAAACAATATTACTAATTACATTACATATCATTTTTAAATCGTGCAATTAGTCTACATAATTCAAATAAGAAGAACATACCTAAAACACACATGTTCTTCAGTTCCACTCTTATTTGTGCTGGTTAATCGTAATACCAGTTTGGCATACACTGAGCTGGAACTGCATTTTATTTTAATAGTATACTTCTTTGTTGAAAACCCAAGAAGCCCGTATCGAAATTTCCATGTATTTAAACATCTCTTTTGCATTGGGATATCCAAATTGGCGTATATTTTCGTCTTTTGTAAATTGGTGGTACGTAACAATGTTATTACACTATTCAACTGCACAACTACTACTGTATGGTTTGTACTTATTTCACCCACTTCATATCACCATCATTATCAATCGATTCTACTGAAATGATGTGGCTTCTTAAAGTCTGAAGTCAAAGTTCTTTTCAGGTCGAACGGTTTTGGGCACTTCTATGCCAGTGAACTCCAGCCATCTACCAACTGTCTATCCCAACGATCCGGTGGTCTTCCTCTTGGTCTCGGTTGACCTCTAGAACTCCAATCCATGTCTCCGAGCAACATTGGTCCTGGAGAGAATAGCTACATGGGCCGGCCATGAAATGAAATGGCGTATAGCTTTTAGTGCCACTAATGCTTTGTATATGGACATGGTACAGGCTGGGTGCAATTATCATTACAACAGAGGGTCAGAAAGTAGTAAATATTAAGAGTAGCGAGTATTTCTTCACCATTGGTTCACTTGCTTTCTCAGATCCGACGTATTCTGTTCTCATCCTATTTTTCCATGTAAAACTCAGCATTGACCTCTCCATATACCTTTGGGCTGTTCTCAGTTTCCTTTTAGTAAGTTTGTTCAATGTCCAGGTATCACAGCCGTCAGTCAGCACATGCAGAATGCACTGAAAGCTTTTTTCTTCAGATTAACAGGCAAGTTTCTGAGTGCCTCCCAAATGCTCGCCAGCCTAGCTTGATGAACCAAAATATTTCAGATTTTCTATCTCCTTCATATTCACCCACGAACCTGCTACGCAGGCGTAGCAGGGGGAGAGGTGATACTCCCACGTGGCGCGTCCCAGGTGGCGGATAGGGGGGTCCTAACCGGCTTGCCGGCGGACTTGAGGGAAATAAAATACCTCTCGCGGACCAAACACACTACCCCCTGCGGGTGGGGGACGCACATGTAGAATACACCCGCGGTATCCCCTGCCTGTCGTAAGAGGCGACTAAAAGGGGCGACCAAGGGCTGACTGAATTAGAACCATGAAACTAATTTTGAATCGTACCATCACGCGGGGAACACCATGGGTTGCCTGTACTTGCGAGTAGTACCACTGTATTAGGTATGAAATAAGTTTGTGATTAGAAGCAGCTGGAGGGGGTTCTCCTGTGGGTTTCCAGTACCCGTGCGTCGTACCCATGTGAGCAACACCGCGGGTCTGGGCGTTGCCTGTGAGTTGTACCACTGTATGAGCGACACCGTGGGTCTGCGTTGGCTGTGATTGGTACCCACTCGGTGAGGAACACCACGGGATGTGTGGTTAGTACACCTAGGTGAGGAACCTTATCGGTCTGCGTTGGCTATGAGTGGCGCCATTGTGTGAGAAACACCATAGGTCTGCGTTCCCTGTACGAAGTGCAAACCTTGTGATTAGTACCTTCTTGTGTGGAACACCGTGAGTCTTCGCTGCTTTTGATTAGTACCCCGACATGACTAATACCCTGGTTCTACTTTACTCGCGACATGTACCATTCTGTGGGGCCTTAGACATGGATTTTGCACCCCTTTAGACATCAAGCATCCTTGTGCTTTATAAGTGGTCCCTTGGTCAGTAATACTATTATTTTCGATCTTTTTTAAAAGTCTGATCCACTTTTTTTTTTTTGTTTGTTTGTTTGGTTGGTTGGTTGGTTGGTTGGTTGCTTTTTGTTGGGTTCATGTCCATCAAATCATTGTTCATGACAATTTTTATTTTATTTTGGTCAGTGGATGTATTTGACCTTTTTGTTATTTCATTTCGTACCATTAGGGGCCGATGACCTCGATGTTAGGCCCCTTTAAACAACAAGCATCATCATCACCATCTTCATATTCACAAGCTGGCCAAATTATATGTATTCACTCGCCTTTTCTACTGGTCTGTTTTTGATCTGAATAGCTACCTGTCAGAAGCCATCGAATATGACTTTGGTTTTGGAGAGGTCAATGTTCTGACCCACTGACTGACATTTTGAGGTAAGGTCTGGAACTAAGGACCGAAGTTGTTTAAAGTCATTAGCAACCAGAGCAATGTCGTCCGCAAATATCAGGTTGTTAAACCTTCTCCCGCTGATTTATCTTCAAATTATGAAAAAAAGAATTAAAACTTGAGAAACGACACTGTTCTAGTAAGTTACTTGATTCACTGACCACAGCCAATCTGAGAAGGTAAGCACACCAAAGGGCAAGAAATATTCGCTACTCTTAATATTTACTACTTCCTGACCCTCTGTTTTAATGCTAATTGCACCCAGCCTGTACCATGTCCGTAGAACCTCGGTGGTCCACCAAGTGACGTCATGACCATGAGGAAAGCTGAGTGCGGGTAGCGGGATGGAACCCCTCTCCCTTGCTAACTCTGATTTCTTATCTTTAAGCGTTATTAAATGCTAAATGTTAGCGTTTCGATAACGTAAATTTGCACGTTCCTACGCTCTGGTGCGGTCGCGGGTGTGATATATAGACTTGGCTATGTTTAGCAGCTAGTTACCCCTCCCAACACCAACGTTGTGAAAAGAGATGTATTCACTCTTGCGTGTTTCTGTGGTGCTTGGTTGTGGGTTATGTGTGTATTTACTCAAACACCCAGTTCTCAACCCAAACGCGACTGAAATACTCAGCTCGACCGGTAATCGAACCAGGGTCCCTGTAAGCAGAAGGCCCCGATCCTGACCATTCAACCAAGGAGTCGATGATGATGATGATGATGATGATGATGATGATGATGATGATGATGATGATGATGTTTGTTGTTTGAAGGGGCCTAACAGCTAGGTCATCGTACCCTAATGGTACGAGGTGCCCACGAACCTGCTACGCAGGCGTAGCAGGGGGAGAGGTGATTCTCCCACGTGGCGCGTCCCAGCTGGCGGATAGGGGGGTCCTAACCGGCTTGCCGGGGGACATGAGGGAAATAAAATACCTCTCGCGGACCAAACACATTACCCCCTGCGGGTGGGGAACGCACATGTAGAATACACCCGCGGTATCCCCTGCCTGTCGTAAGAGGCGACTAAAAGGGGCGACCAAGGGTTGATTGAATTAGAACCATTAAACTACTTTTGATTCGTACCATCATGCGGGGAACACCATAGGTTTCCTGTACTTGCGAGTAGTACCACCATATTAGGTACGAAATAAGTTTGTGATTAATAGCAGCAGAGAGTGGTTCCCCTGTGGGTTTCCAGTACCCGTGCGTCGTACCCATGTGAGCAACACCGTGGGTCTGGGCGTTGCCTGTGAGTTGTACCACTATATGAGCGACACCGTGGATCTGCGTTGCCTGTGATTAGTACCCACTATGTGAGGAACACCACGGGGGCCGTGGGGCCGGCACCCGTGACTAGTACACCTAGGTGAGGAAACTCATTGGTTTGCGTTGGCTATGAGTGGCGCCATTGTGTGAGAAACACCATAGGTCTGCGTTACCTGTACGAAGTACAATACTTGTGAGTACTACCATCTTGTGTGGAACACCGTGAGTCTTCGCTGTTTTTGATTAGTACTCCAACATGACAAATACTATGGTCCTACTTTACTCGCGACATGTACCATTCTGTGGGGCCTTAGACGTGGATTTTGCACCCCTGTAGACATCAAGCATCATTGTGCTTTATAAGTGGTTCCTTGGTCAGTAATACTATTATTTACGATCTTTTTTTGAGTCTGATCCACTGTTTTGTTTGTTTGTTTGTTTGTTTGTTTGTTTTTGTTGGGTTCATGTCCATCCATTCATTCTTCATGTCATTTTTGTTTTATTTTCGTCAGTGGATTAATTTGAACTTTTTGTTATTTCATTTCGTACCATTAGGGGCCGATGACTTCGATGTTAGGCCCTTTTAAACAACAAGCATCATCATCATCATCATCATCGATACGAGGTGCAACGAAATGAAACGGCAATTAAAAACTTCAAAATATATCCACTGACTAAGATCTAAAACGAATTATGATGAAAAAGGACCATGAATCCAAAACAATCCGTGGATCTAATTCGCAATGTCTTATCTTCTGAGATTATACTTGTTGTCCAAAGGGGTCCAAAATCTAGGTCACCGGCCACTCATAATAGTACTAATCACTAATAAAGTAGACCCATGGTGTACCCATAATAATAATAATGGCGTATGGCTTCCGGAGAGGCCTGGTGCGGGTCTTTTCTTTTTTGTAGACGGCCTGTTAGGCGACCTGCATGTCTGTGAAGATGAGGGCCCTACCTAGGATGATTTCTAATGCTGATAAGTCACACACACGCAGCCCTTGAGCCATTGGAATTAACCAAATGAGGTTAAAATCCCCGACTCGGCCGGGAATTGAACCCGGGGACCCTCTGGCCAGCACGCTAACCATTTAGCCATGGGGTCAGACACTAGACCCAAGGTGTTTTTTCATATAATGGTATACTCAAAGGTAACCCAGACCCATAGTGTTCCTCACATAGTGGAACTGATCACATGTGGCGCCCAGACCCATGGTGTTTCTCATATAATAGTACTACTCACAGGTAACGCAGACCCATGGTATTCCTCATAAAGTGTTGCTAATCACAGGCAGCGTAGTCCCGTGGTGTTCGACATATAGTGGCACTAATCACGGTAATGTAAACCCATGGCGCTCGTTCCCGAATGATACTTATCGCAGACCCACGGTGTGTCTCATATCGTGGTACTAATCGTAGGTAACGTCGATCTATGGCGTTCCTCACGTAATGGTACTAATCACAGGTAATCCTATGGTTCCAAATCCATCAACACTTGTCGCCCCTTTCAGTCACCTCTTACGACAGGCAGGGGATGCCGTGGGTGTATTCTTCGTTTGCCTGCTTCACCCACAGGGGGTACCAAGGAATCGGACCAACGTTACTTATGATTGTTATTACTATTAATTTTATTATTCTAGCTCTTTGGATGACGGTCAACGTATTATTTTTTAGTTGAGAGAGCCCGAGGTTCAGTTACATACCCGACTGGAAATTTTTCATGCGACTGGCTGCTGGATGTTTGCTCTCGTGTTAATACATATCATCTATGTACAAAACCTCAGAGGAACTCTCGCTAGTGAATACATCCTTCGACGTGCACTTAGCGTCGTGAAGGAAGTCCGGCCGCAAAATTGGACCAAATTCACATCAAGTGCCGACCTCAGTTGTAGTGTAGTTACAATTGTATAGTTCATTGTTTTGAGAGGAAGTATAACTAGGTGACCAACCTCTCTTATCACTAATCAGAAGATGAAATGGAACAGACCGGAGTTTTCGAAGAATGAACATAATGACATCAGAAATAGAAAGGCACAAAGGACGTGGAAATGAGACTCCCTAAACCTCGAAAACCTAATACTGGCGGGGTCAGAAGAGAACAAGAGTTGACCAAGGGAGGTCGAATTGGAAAGATGAAAGTGGACAGTGTGGCACTAGTGGAAGCAGTGTTAGACTCATCTAGAGAATCCGTGGTCTCTAACTCACACTCCCAATATGATAACCCCTGGGGGTTCCCCTTTTATTGGCCTCTTACGGCGGCGTGGGATACCGTAGATGTATTCTACTACCCCACCACCGAGGGAAAATATTACAGTTATCAAAGAGATTTCACTGTATTAAGCATATAGGATTAATGACAGAAGTGTCCCGAACTCCTTACAATTCCAATTCCAGAATTACAGGAGAGCTGAATTTGAGATATCAGTTGATCTGTATTCGTGCTTCCGTGACATTAATGTGTCCCTTTTACGAAACCCTCTTGGCGACGCGTAACGTATCTCCCATCCACCAATGAGAGTAGGGCTCAAGGACAGTGGGGCTTATGCTATATAACCAAGTGGGTTCCCATCTGACCAGTCCCACCACGTAATCCATCTCCATACACAGCAGGAAAATGACGTATGTTAAGGTGAGTGAATTTACGGTCACATTGTTCACACAGTGATGTAAGATGGCAGGCATCTGAGGTGATCCATGCCAGAACAAGGCAGCGTATTATTCATATTAGCATTGCTTTATTTTTGTGAAGGAGGTGACATTATGAATGGAAATGGTCTCACAAAGATCACCGCAGCATTTCTCAATTAGATAACGTGTTTATTTGTAGCTAAATTATAGATCTAGGTCTTCCCTTTTACATACCACCACTACTACACTACTACAATGAATTCGCTGGACTGAGTGGCTCAGAGGGTTGAGGCGCTGGCCTTCTGACCCCAACTTGGTAGGTTCGATCCTGCCTCAGTCCGGTGGTATTTGAAGGTGCTCAAATACGTCAGCCTCGTGTCGGTAGATTTACTAGCACGTAAAAGAAGTCCTGTGGGACTAAATTCCGGCACCTCAGCGTCTCCGAAAACAGTATAAGTAGATAGTAGTACGTACAGGAAATAACATTATTATTACAATTAAATTCTCCTGGGCGGCTGAATATGTTAACTTTTCAGGGATTCTCAACTGGGAAGCATGAGTTGGTGACTACCGTGCCCCTAGAAAAGTGTGGCTTCCGCTTACTTGGGTCATCCTCGTACCTCTCATCTTCTCTACCCGAGCTCTCTTGGTCAACTCTTGCTGACGCGGAACCGCGGAACAACCGTCTGAACCACTCAGTCCGGCGAATTCAATTATCCACGAACCTGCTACGTAGGCGCAGCAGGGGGAGACGTGATACTCCCACGTGGCGCGTCCCAGGTGACGGATAGGGAGGTCCTAACCGGCTTGCCGGCGGACTTGAGGGAAATAAAATACCTCTCGCGGACCAAACACACACCCCCTGTGGGTGGGGGAGGCAGACGAATAATACACCCACGGTATCCCCTGCCTGTTGTGAGAGGCGACTAAAAGGGGCGACCAAGGGATGATTGGATTAGAACAATGAAACTACTTGTGATTAGTACCACCACGCGGGGAACACCTTGGGTCGTTATTACTTGCGCGTAGTACCACTATGTTAGGTACCAAATAGGTTTGCGATTAGTAGCAATCAGGAGCACCGTGCGGTCAGGCTGTTACGGTACCTGTGATTAGTAGCACTATATGAGCGACACCAGGGTTCTGGCTTGCCTATGATTAGTACCCACTATGTAAGGAACACCACGGGATAGTACGAGTCCCTGTGGTTAGTACACGTATGTGATGAAAAGCATAGGTTTGCGTTGCCTGTAAATGGCGCCGCTATCTGTGAAACACCATAGGTCTGTATTACCTGTGCGAATTTCATTACCTGTGGGTAGTACCATAATGTGTGGAATACCGCGAGTCTACGATACTGTTGATTAGTACCGCACCATGTCAAATACCATGGTTCTACTTTCCAAGCGATACGTAACATTATGAGAGGCCGACGACCTATATTTTGAACCCCTTTAGCTTGCAAGTATCATCGATTTAGTATTGAGCTATAGAAGCAGCCCCTTGGTCAGTATTACTATTGTTTTCCGTCAGTTTCTGAGACTGAGGCATTGCGGGTCGTCTCCACTGATTGTTTTAACTTCATATCTATCCATTCGTTTTTTCGTCCTCACGTTTTGAATTCTGGTCAGTGGAGGATTTTGTGTGTATTTTTATTTTGTGATTGCATTTCGTCTCATTTTTTACCATTAGGGGCCGATGACCTCGATGTTAGGCCCCTTAAAACAACAAGCATCATCATCATCATCATCATCAATTCAATTGCAGTAGTGCTGGTATGTCTAATAGAAGACCTAGATCTATAATTTAGCTACAAATGAACACGTTTTAAAACCGCACTTCGGGCGGTGCGCGTTTCAAAAACAAATCGAACTAATCAAAATTATTTCTAGCTAACATGTGCCGTGACAGTGTTCTATATTTCAAAGCAAAGTCTGTCAGCGGGTGAGATAATATAGTGCCATCCTCTAAGATACTAAATTCGCCATGCCGCGCGGCTAACAATTAGCGTAAATCAGGCATTCGGCGTGGTAGCACGTCGTGTGAGGTATCTTGTGATTCTTCTCAGTGAGTTTTACAAGTGTATGGCAAGATACAGTCCAACAGTCTATATTTGAGACAATTGTGGTGTGAAGAATTCGAAAAATTCCGCAATACATCGCATCATGTGGGCAATAAATCGCTTCAAATGATCGAAAATTTATTCGAGAGGATAGCGTGGCGTGTTATAATTTATTCTAAAATGTCCAAAATCACTAAACACGAGCGTTAAAAATTTCTTGAAGTTACAGCAACAGAGCGTCGTGTGGCTACTGAAGGATCTTTAAATATGTACATATTATGTTTAGAATTAAGAAACGAAACGTCAAAAATAAAATGTTAAATCCATACTCATTACGACAGTAGGTGCCTTGTTTGTCTTTTTTTTTTTTACTTGTTTAACGTCGCACTAATACTTCGAAGGCTTTCGACGACGGAAGGATGGATAAAGGCTGGATTGGCAAGGTAACGGCCATGGCCTTAATTAAGGTACAGCCCGAGCATTTGCCTGGTGTGAAAATGGGAAACCATGGAAAGTCATCTTTAGTGCTGAGAACGGTAGGGTTTGAACCCACTGTCTCCCGAGTGAAAGCTCATAGCTGCACGACCAGCTCGCTCGACAATACCGTATGTAGTACGCATCAAAACTTGTAGCCGTGAACACGACACAACACCATTCAATGATGTATCCTCTATTTCCGCACTCTCCGTGTTCTTTCCCTTCCTTATGCCAACTCCCTCATTCTTCAAAATCCATACATATTTTCCTCCGCCCAGTTGTATTTTCTCGTAGAACAAGAATCACCATTATCACGACTGGAATGTGCTGTCTCAGAAAATCTCACTTTGTATTCATTAGCCTATTCCTTCGCCATCACTCCTCACATATATCACGAACAAATGTTATGTACTTCGAAATATGTCCAATTTCATATGTTTACTTTCTTCAAAGTAAGGTGGAAAGATTTTTTTAATCCGTATGGCCTCGAGAGAGACCTGGTGTAGATCTTTCGAGTTGAGGCCCTATAAACGATCTGAGCATCTGTGGGAATGGGAGCCCACCTAAGATTATTTATAATGCTGAAATTGGCGCAAACACCTAGCTCCCGAACCAAAAGAATCGACCCACGAACCTGCTACGCAGGCGTAGCAGGGGGAGAGGTGATACTCCCACGTGGCGCGTCCCAGGTGGCGAATAGGGGGGTCCTAACCGGCTTGCCGGCGGACTCGAGGGAAATAAAATACCTCTCGCGGACCAAACACACACACCCTGTGGGTGGAGGAGGCAGACGAATAATACACCCACGGTATCCCCTGCCTGTCGTGAGAGTCGACTAAAAGGGGCGACCAAGTGCTGATTGTATTAGAACTATGAAACTACTTTTGATTAGTACCATCAAGCGCGGAACACCATGGGTCGCTTTTACTCGCGAGTAGTAGCACTCTGTTAGGTACTGAATAGTTTTGTGATTCGTAGCACTCAAGCGGGGTTCAGTATGGGTTTCCAGTACCCGTGAGTCATTCCCATGTGAGCAACACCACGGGTCTGGGCGTTGCCTGTGAGTTGTACCACTATATTAGCGACACCGTGGGTCTGCGTTTCCAGTGATTAGTACCCATTATGTGAGGAACACCACGGGAATGCCGGCGCCCGTGATTAGTTTACCTAGGTGAGGAACCTCATCGGTTTGCGTTGGCTATGAGTGGCGCCATTGTGTGAGAAACACCATAGGTCTGCGTTACCTTTACGACGTACAATACTTGTGAGTAGTACCTTAATGTTTGGAACACCGTGAGTTTACGCTACCTTTGATTAGTACCGCAGCTTGAGAAATATCATGGTTCTCCTTTACTACCGATAAGTGCCATTATGCGAGATCGTTGACATAGATATTGACCCATTCAGACATCACCGATTCAGGATTGGGCTTTGGAAGCAGTCCCTTGGTCAGTACCATTTTTTTCTGGGAATGTGAGGCATTGCGCGTCTTATCCACTGCTTGTTTTAAATTCATATTCATCAATTCATTCCTCATCATCACGTTTTGAATTCGGGTCAGTGAAGGAATTTTGTACTTTTAAATTGTAATCCCATTTCGTCTCATTTTGTACCATAGGGGCCGATGACCTAGATGTTAGGCCCCTCTAAACAACAAGCATCATAATCATCATCATCAAAAGGATCGACCACTGGAGGTTAAAATCTCCGAACATGACGGGAATCGAACTCGAGACTCCTTGGACCATTTAAGCATGGAGCCGTACATCCGTAGGCTACTTATCGCAATCAACTGGTACTAACTCACACGCACATAGCTCCCTAAACCTTTTTCGATGCATGTAAAACATTTACTTTCTGTAAATACCACATGGCTACTCTGCGTCATGTGGACGAGTCAATACACCTATGGACTAATTCTTGAAATATATTAATTCCTTCATGGGTGGCGTTATGGTGGTTCCTGCAAAGAACATAATGTGTTCATTTTAGTACTATTTAAATCAAAATAAAGAGACTGAACATCGTAGAAAGTAAAGTATTGTACGTTCATGGCGAAATTGCTTCAGGTACTTGTTTCGAAATTTCTCCCGAGAAATCCACGCACGTAAAGCATCATTTGCGGTCCATATAATGTAAGCAAATATTTTCTTTATCTGTTTACCCTTCAGGATTGGTTTTTCTCTCGGAATCAGCGAGGGATTCCACCTGTACCGCCTCAAGGCCATTGTCCTGGTGCGTGAGACTTTGCGTTGGGAGATACAACTGGGGAGGAAGACGAGTAACTCGTCCAGGCAGCCTCACCTGCTATGCTGAACAGAGGCCTTGTGGGGGGATGGGAAGATTGGAAGTGACAGGCAAGGAAGAGGGAAGGAAGCGGCCGTGGCCTTAAGTTAGGTACCATCTCGGCCTTTGCCTGGAGGAGGAGTGGAAAACCACGGAAAACCACTTGGGGGATGGCTCAGGAGGGAATCGAACCCCACTCTACTCAGTTGACCTCCCGGGGCTGAGTGAACACCGTTCCAGCCCTCGTGGCAGAACCAGGAATCGAACCCGGGCCTCCGGGTGTGGCAGCTAATCACGTTCACCACTACACCACGGAGGCGGAAATATTACCTGTTTATATACTTGGTCAGTTAGTCACTGAGATTATTCTGTCTAAGATAGCGTATTTTGGTGGAATTTAAATGTGGTTAAAGTGTACCTAGCGGCCAGTTTTTCTTTGCCATTTAATAGAAAGCCGGAATTTTCACGTCATATCAAAAGTGCTTGCACACTGTAGTTGAGAGTGGTTGCTTTCTAGCACGTTAAGGAAATCCTGTCGGAATCCCGCACTCTGGTGTCTTTGAAAATCAACGAGATGAGTGGCTCAAGTTGTAGAGCGCAAGGTTTTCTGAACCGAAGTTGGCGGGTTTTATCCCGCCACAGTCCAGTGACATCTTATGGTGCTAAAATATATCAGCCTCATCACTAGATTTCGTGGCACGTAAAGGAACGCCTGCGGAACAAAATCCCAGCACCTCGGCAAAACCATATTGTAGTTGGTTCCAAGTGAAATTCATAACATGATGATTATATCTTAAAATCTGTAGGAATGAAGATCAAACTTTAAAATTATTATTGGGTTCGTACCCCATTGTTGGCAGTCCTGAAGATGGTTTTCCGTGGTTTCCCATTTTTGCACCAGGAAAATGCTAGGGCTGTACCTTAATTAAGGCCACTGCCACTTCCTTCCCACTCTTCGCCCTTTTCCTGTCCCATCGTCGCCATAAGACCTACAGTATTTGTGTCGGTGCGACGTTATCCAACTTATAAACAATATTATTATTATTATTATTATTATTATTATTATTATTATTATTATTATTATTATTATTATTATTATTATTATCCAGAGATGAGTCAAAGCATACTGTACTTATCCAGTAGGAAGTAGCCTCTTATTCCCTACATATGTGTACAGTACATTGGTTACACTTTATTTTGCGTCAACATAACGGTTAATGTCTCTTGGGCCCCTGCGATTTATGCACCCCCTTCGTACATTAACGTACAGCACCCAAGATGAAACTTGCTATTACCTAAGTTCACATTCCAACCTGTTATTGAATAAAATGACAATGAACTTGTTCGGGTTAAAAAAAAATATATGTCCGCTTCTGTACCGTAGTGGTTAGTGTGCTTAGCTGCCACACACGGAGGCCCGGGTTCGATTTCTGGCTCTGTCATGAAATTTAAAAAGTTATACGAGGGCTGGAACGGGGTTCAATCAGTCTCGGGAGGTCAAGTGAGCAGAGGGGGTTCGATTCCCACCTCAACCATCCTTGAAGTAGTTTTCCGTGGTTTTCCCCACTTCTCCTACAGGCAAATGCGGGGATGGTACCTAACTTAAGGCCACGGCCGCTTCCTTCCCTGTTGCTTGTCTACCCCTTCGAATCTTCCGATCCTCACCATGGACCCTGTTCAGCATAGCAGGTGAGGCCGCCTGGGCGAGGTACTGGTCATCCCCCGACTCAGAGTCTGAAGCTCCAAGACTCTGCCAGGATCGTACCTAACAAACTGGGTTCAGAAGTCTAGCGCCTCGACCGTCTGAATCACTCTAATGGCTCGCTACGTTTTTCTCATGTGCATCATTTGGATACGAGGATTAATAAGGGAGATATCATTAATGGACTGTTTTACAGGCTGTCTTGTCGTTTCAAGATAGATTAAAGGGTTTACCTATGAAGCCAGTTTACTCTTTTTGATAGAACCGATAATAAGAGGTTATCGTCAACGATTAGTCTTGAGCCACAGCGCCACTGCCGGTTTCAGATTAACAACAACAGGTAGCCGGGGAGTCGAGAGAAGTACACACAACTTCGGACCAGGAAATGTACCGTTCAATAAACTCTGTGATCGTCCTCATTCTGTCTCCACCTTGTTCGGCTTTATCGTACTACACGTTTCTGTCACGTGTTTTAGTAGAGGAATATCAGTAGAACATGCCGTATAAAATGAAATGGTGTATGGCTTTTAGTGCCGGCAGTGTCCGAGGACAAGTTCGACTCGCCAGGTGCAGGTCTTTTGATTTGACGTCCGTATGTAACCTGCGCGTCTTGATGAAGATGAAATGATGATGATGATGAAAACAACACATACACGCAGCCCCCGTGCCAGTGACATTAACCAATTATGGTTAAAATTCCCGACCCTGTCGGGAATCGAACCCGGGACCCTTGTGACCAAAGGCCAGCACGCTAACCATTTAGCCATGAAGCCGGACCGTACCATGCCGTATTAAACTTTCGAATACATGCATGTAACTTCGCATAAATTCATGAAGGAATCGTGAATCGATTACCAATTCCCGTGCGAAGGACGGGTACATATGCTAGTACAAATTAATAACGGTAAGATACACGTTGTCCTAGACTATATAACAATGTTAATTTTTTGTTATTTTTTTACGTCTCACCGACACAGATAGGTCTTACGGCGACGATGGGAAGTAAGCGGCCGTGATCTTAATTAAGGTACAGCCAAGCATTTGCCTGGTGTGAAAAGGGGAAAACACGGAAAACCATCTTCAGGTCTGCCGACAGTTGGGCTCGAACCCACTATCTCGTGGATGCTAGCTCACAGCTGCGCGCCCCTAACCGCACGGCCAACTAAAACAATGTTTACATCTAGGACAAAAATATTGCAAAAAATGTACACTTTAGAGATTAGGTGTAAATAATGATGAGGCGTAATTGTAATATATAATGTAGTAATAGGTAAATTAATTGTAACAAGACAATCATTCATGTATCAAAAATAATTTGGATTACAATAAATTATTACTCTCCCCCCAGTTCCCGGCGATCGAGAACGAGGGCATGGGAATATTCTTTCTATTCTATTTTATTCTTTTTTCTAGTGGCTTTACATCGAAACGATACAGATAGGTCTTATGGCGACGATGATATAGGAAAGGCCTAGGAGTTGGAAGGAAGCGGCCGTGGCATTAATTAAGGTACAGCCCCAGCATTTGCCTGGTGTGAAAAAACACATCAGTGTTGTGTTCCTTTCAATGTATCAACTCCCCATCCCCATCAGCGCCTCCGTAGCACGGATCTGAGAAATCTAATACTGTGATATACCAGCAGTTACCAGCATATGCACGATGCAGAGAAATAACAACATACTGTAAAAGGAAAGTTTTCGAAAATTATGGAATCGTAGGATCAATTTGTACTGCTTATGAGATCGAAAATTTTCTGTGGCATTTGTTGTGCAATAATTATCAACAAGACCAGTATTGGCGGAGATGTTTGATAATGAACACGAAATCCTCCCCAAAATTACTATTTCACCCAGAGTGAATTTATTTGTAACCTAGATTGTAGTGCGGTCTTTCCTGAACTTAAGTACCGATTTTCATTAAATTATATTCAGCCATTCCCTCCTGATACGCATAGGTACAGATAGACAAGCGGGCGTGACGGAAATAATAAATTAATTTTCTTTCTTCTGGACATGATCGACACGCACATATCAATGCAATGATTTTTTGCTAAAGATTCTTCAGATCTACAATGAAATTAAATGGCGTATGGCTTTTAGTGCCAAGAGTGAACGAGGACAAGTTCGGCTCGCCAGGTGCAGATCTTTTGATTTGACACCCGTAGGCGAGCTGCGTGTCGTGATGAGAATGAAATGATGATGAAAACGACACATACACCCAGCCCCCATGCCAGCGAAATTAACCAATGTTGCTTAAAATTTCCGACCCTCCCGGGGATCGAACTCGGGCCCCTATGATCAAAGGCCAGTGCACTAACCATTTAGCCATACAACCGGACATCTCTCTTTGATGTTAAAATCATTTCATTTCTGAAATTAACATGTTAACTGGCAGTCAGAACGATACTGTGGAAAGACTTCTAATGTCTTGCAATCTTACTTTCCCCGGGAAACCAAAGGAAACTCTCGCGATAATTACGATCCGGCTTCTCCCAATGGCAGACACATCAAATCTGTTAAACTTCATGACCATCTTTATGTGGAGGAGAGACTTTTGACGTTGTAGGTGACGAGGCTATGACGTGCGCTGACAGAAACTAGCGCTTGTATATGACATTACCACTGTTATCGAACTCACACGGACATTGTGTACTTTATATGAAGTACTCATTAAGGGGCTATCTAGACGAAGTGGTAACGACGTGCTCAGTTCATCATAAAGGAGGGAGGTTTGATTCTCAGTCAGGAAGTCGAAAGTTCACTTTGACAAAAATATGTCATCATCATCATCATCATCATCATCTGTTTACCCTCCAGGTTCGGTTTTTCCCTCGGACTTAGCGAGGGATCCCACCTCTACCGCCTCAAGGGCAGTGTCCTGGAGCTTCAGACTCTTGGTCGGGGATACAACTGGGGAGAATGACCAGTACCTCGCCCAGGCGGCCTCACCTGCTACGCTGAACAGGGGCCTTGTGGAAGGATGGGAAAATTGGAAGGGATAGACGAGGAAGAGGGAAGGAAGCGGCCGTGGCCTGAAGTTAGGTACCATCCCGGCATTCGCCTGGAAGAGAAGTGGGAAACCACGGAATACCACTTCCAGGATGGCTGAGGTGGGAATCGAACCCACCTCTACTCAGTTGACCTCCCGAGGTTGAGTGGACCCCGTTCCAGCCCTCGTACCACTTTTCAAATTTCGTGGCAGAGCCGGGAATCGAACCCGGGCCTCCAGGGGTGGCAGCTAATCACGCTAACCACTACACCACAGAGGCGGACGACAAAAATATGTACCAGGTTAATTCCTGGAAGCAATGATGGCCGACAACTGTATTCGGAACCGGTTATAAATATATGCTTCCGTATCCGCCAGGAGTTAAGCTACCGGAAAATCTGTAGCCAGTGGATACTCCGAGCATTGAATACCGAACAAAAAGCACACCGGATGGCTGTTTGCCTGGAACACCTGATCCGTTTCAATATGGAAGGCAACGCGTTCCTGGAGCGCGTTGTTGCAGGCGACGAAAGCTAGTGCCACCACTGGGAATCGGAATCTAAAGCGTCGAGGATGCAGTGATGTCATCCATCGTCCCCTCTTCACAAGAAATTCAAGAGCCAATCGTCGGCGGGAAAGGTGATGCTCACCCTGCTCTTTGATTACCCCACGAACCTACTACGATGGCGTAGCAGGGGGAGAGGTGATACTCCCACGTGGCGCGTCCCAGGTGGCGGATAGGGGGGTCCTAACCGGCTTGCCGGCGGACTTGAGGGAAATAAAATACCTCTCGCGGACCAAACACACTACCCCCTGCGGGTGGGGGACGCGCATGTAGAATACACCCGCGGTATCCCCTGCCTGTCGTATGAGGCGACAAAAAGGGGCGACCTTGGCGCGGACATGGATTGCGGTTTGGTATAATGTGTTGGACCTCCTGTGGATGGGAGAGGCTGAATACATCCATAGGTAATCCCTGCCTGTCGTAAAAGGCGACTTAAAGGGTCATGTGGCCATGGTCCCCTCTTTATTTTTTTATTATTTCTCCGAGGGTCCGATGTAGACCATTCCAAATTTTGATGTGCGTGCTGCCCGGAGATGGGCCTCTTACGTGTGCGATTACGCCCAAAAGCCCGCAACTGTCCACCCAGGACCATTGCGTGGTGGGAGCGCCATGTACCTTGGCAGTGGTATCCGCCTGACAACACAGGTCCCCGCACAGCCGAATGCCAGAAGGACATATTATTATTAATTCTTTTTAATTTTTTCTCTATATTTAGTGCTCTGTACACGCTATGGGGTACATGCTATTGCGGGTGACTGGAGGAAGGGAGCCCTAGTGCTCATTGCCTCAGTCATTCCGTATTAGGCATCGTCCAACATCGGACCCCGGGCAATACCTGCTACGACCAGGTGGGTATTGCCTTGGCTGCTTGGTTCGGCTACAGAGACCCCTGATCGGAGTGGGTGGCATTCGGGGAGGATGCTATCGGGAATGGCTTCCAAACGAAGTCGTCCTTCTCAAGGTGGTCCCCCACCTAAGTCTTTAACTTTTGCTTCCCTGAGAGGTTCAACTCCCTGGGAACATGCGCAGCGTGAAGGAATGGGATCCAGCTTCCCTAGGTTTCTGGTCGCTACCAGAACCGATGGGCACGATTTTAAGCTGGTGAAGTCGATCCTTTTTAGTCGACACATCGAAGGCGTTTACGGCGAACTTGAGGACCTTAAGAAAATGCGCAACGGTAGTTTACTTATGAAGACTCGTACAGCACTGCAAGCTGATCAGCTGCTTAAGTGCGAGCACTTTGGCGAAATACCCGTCAAAGTGGAGGAGCATAAGTCCTTGAACCTGGTTCGCGGAGTCATCTTTCACCGCGACCTTATTTTGAACACTGATGACGAGTTGATGGAAGACATGAAGAACCGTGGCGTGACACACGTCCGGCGCATTACGCGCAAGGTCAACGGTGAAGACGTTGCCACTGGTGCCTTCATTGTCTCTTTCAAGTTGTCAGTGTTACCAGAGAAAGTCAAGGTAACAACTTATCGTTGCGATGTGAGGCCGTACATCCCGCCTCCTATGCGATGCTATCAATGCCAGCGATTCGGACATATGGTCTCTCGCTGTTCGAATCAGGCTGTATGTGGTACATGTGGACGAGTAGCTCACGGCGCGGAGGAGTGCACAACTCCGTACAAGTGCACTAACTGCTCCGGTTTTCATTCTCCTCGGGATCGGAACTGTCCGACATACCTGAGTGAGAAGAAGATCCAGGAGATCAAGACCCTGGATGGTCTTTCCTACCAGGAAGCGCGCCGTAAGTTTAATTCCACGAATACACCTGCCCGTACACTCGACTACAGCATGATAGCTCAGAGTCTTCCAGGTTCGTCATTTTCAACATCGTCACCTGTGCTGATCGCTGCGCCCAAGGCGACTGTTGCTGCTCCCAGCGACGTCGCAAAGAGTAAAAGCTCGAAGGGGGGGACCACCCCACCTTCGACCAACCAGAAGTCTGTGCAGGCTGGCAGTTCCCAGCCGGCACAGCATGGGGGGAAGACTAAGTCTCCCCCCCCTAGGAGGTCGACGAAAGTCGTGCCCCTGCCGGCGGAGGCGGCATCGTCGACCGGGGCTGGGAAACCATCTCCCAGCCCGTCTAAACTAGAAAAAAAGAAGGGGAAGAAGAGCGCCCGTCCTGAGCGCTCTCGAACTTCCCCTGCGAAGGAGAAGTCATGCGCCCCACCTGAGGGGTATGAGTCTGCGCCGGGCGGTACTCCTGCTCCGAAACCTGCGCGCTCTCCTCGTCGGGGACCCCTTCGCCCCCGAAAAACGTCGAAGTTCTGGGCGGCATCCCCGCCGTCTATTGACGACGAGATGGATGTCGCGCTGTCCACTACATCTACGGATGTAGATGTTGATAGTCTTTAGGTTTGTGAGCATTTTATTGCTCATAACCTAACACTTCTTATATCGTCCACACTATGGCACTGTTACAGTGGAATTGTAACGGTTATGACAGGCATCTTGCTGAGATACGTCAGCTTATTAGTGAGTACGCAGCGAGTATAGTCTGTATTCAGGAGACCAATTTCAGACCTGGTCATCATACGGTCTTGAGGAATTTCAAACTATACTCGACAGAACGATACTATGCTCACCGGGCTTCCGGAGGCGTTGGCATTTTTGTACGTTCTGATAGCTACAGCGAAGAGGTTCCATTAAGAACCCCTCTTGAGGCTGTAGCTGTTCGCGTCTCGCTGCCTGTCATAGCAACAGTGTGTAATGTTTATCTTCCACCAGGCCAGCATCTGAACATCAATGATGTCGCTGATCTTATAGATCAGCTACCCCCACCCTTCCTCTTATTGGGCGATTTTAACGCCCATCACCCCATATGGGGCTCTGAGACGCCTTGCCCTCGAGGAAGAGAGCTAGAAACACTTCTAACAGATCTGGATTTATGTATTTTGAACACAGGGGAACCAACTCACTTTAGTGTACGTTACGGCACATACTCTCGCATAGACGTTAGTCTATGCAGCCGAACGTTGGTTCCACTGTTTCGGTGGAATGCACACGATGATCTCTGTGACAGTGACCATTTTCCCATAATTCTTACTTTGTTGAAACATAAACCCGTCGAGGCTCCCCCTCGATGGATTCTTAAACGTGCTGATTGGCCAAAGTACACATCACTAGCTGTCTTTAACGATGATGTCAGGCGGACCGTCGGCGAGGAAATAACTTACGTCACCCAAGTTATTCTTGCTGCTGCTGAGGAGTCCATTCCGTTTTTCTCGGGGACTCCTCGCCGAAAACTCGTTCCTTGGTGGAACGATGAAATAGCAGCAGCCATCAAAGAACGCCGTCGCGCTCATAAACGTTACCGTCGACAGCCCACTGTGGCCAACTTGGTAACATTTAAGAAACTCCGCGCTAAGGCGCGAGTTCTTATTCGACAGAGTAAGAAGGCTTCATGGGAGAGATATGTGTCGTCCATGACGTCACATACTCCATCATCTCAAGTGTGGACGAAACTTCGACGAATTTCGGGTATTCAAGGATCATCTGCTGTACCGGGAATTTCCATTGCAGGCAGTGTCGCCACTGATCCCCTCGCGATTGCTAACCATCTCGCTAGTCATTTCGCGGATGTCTCTGGCTCCGGGAATTACTATCCTGATTTCCTCCCTCTGAAGCGGGAGGCAGAACGTCATCACCTTAGTTTTGCCACCCAAGCTTCAGAGGACTACAACGTGCCCTTTACGGAGTGGGAACTCCGCAGCGCCTTAGCGCTTTGCAAGGACACGTCTCCTGGACCGGACAACATCCATAACCAGATGTTGAAACACCTTAGTGATGATAGTTTACTATATCTCCTTCGTGTGTTCAACCGAATCTGGACAGAGGGTGATTTTCCGTCTCAGTGGCGAGAGGGCATAGTCATCCCTGTCCTCAAGCCTGACAAAGATCCTAAGTATGCAGGAAGTTACAGACCGATTTGTCTTACAAATTGCCTGTGTAAGCTATTTGAGAGGATGGTAAATCGCAGACTCGTGTGGTGTCTGGAGAAACGAGGACTCTTGTCCGAGTACCAATGTGGATTTCGAGCCGCTCGATCCACCACAGACCACTTGGTACGCCTGGAGAGCTCTATCCAGGATGCGTTTCTCCGCAAACAGCACTTGGTAGCTGTCTTCTTTGACTTGGAGAAAGCCTACGACACCACCTGGCGATATGGCATCCTTTCAGTCCTGCATCAATGGAGATTCCGAGGTAACTTGCCGGTATTTATTGCGAATTTTTTGTCCCTCCGTCTATTCCGTGTCCGAGTAGGGAGGACATATTCGCAATACCACGTTCAAGAAAATGGAGTCCCACAGGGATCGGTTCTCAGTGTCACTCTGTTCGCGATTGCCATAAACGGTATTGTCGCTGCTGCTGGTCCAGCCGTAATACCGTCCCTATATGTGGATGATTTTGCTCTGCACTATAGCTCGTGCAGTATGGCAGTCGCAGAGCGACAGTTACAGCAAGCTATTAGGAGGGTAGAGCAGTGGACCTATGAGCGTGGCTTTCGTTTTTCCACCACAAAGACCTGTGTTGTCCACTTTTGTCGCCAACGTTCTCTTCACCCTCCTCCTGAACTTTATTTAGGAAATGTAGCTATACCTGTAGTTGACACTTACCGATTCCTTGGGCTCCTTTTCGATAATAAATTATCGTGGGAGCCACATGTGCGGCAGTTGAAAGTGCAATGTGCTAAGAAGCTTAATATCTTGAAGTTTCTTAGCAGCACTTCTTGGGGGGCTGACCGCGCGGTGCTCCTACGATTCTATAGGGCACATATTTTATCTCGCCTAGACTACGGCAGTGCAGCATATGGCTCAGCAAGACCAAGCGTTCTTGCGAAGCTAAACAGCATTCACCACAGCGGGGTTCGGTTGGCGACGGGAGCCTTTCGTACGAGCCCCATAGCTAGCCTACTCGCTGAGTCTGGTGTGCCGCCTTTACACCTGAGGCGACAGCAACTGCTTCTTACCTATGCTGCTAATTTGCGACAGATGCCACTACATCCAAGCTATTCTAGCGTTTTCAACAATGGCAACCGTTTGCTGTACGCCGCTCGTCCCCGAGCAACGCGGCCGGTTGGAATACGTTTAGATAGCAGTTACAGATTGTTTGACGTACCTTCGGTTCCTTGCCTTGTCAGACAACCAAGTGGGGTACCTCCGTGGGTAGTACGGCGACCTGAAATAATTCTGGACCTACACACTGGCCCAAAGGAGAACACGGACCCTTCGATTTATCGGAGGCTCTTCTTGTCCGTCGTTGGCCGCTATCCAGGCTCAGTCGTCGTCTACACGGATGGTTCAAGGACAGACACGAAGGTGGGCTGTGCGTTCGTTGTCGACAACGATAGGTTCCTTTTTGCTCTCCCGGAAACCTGTAGTGTGTACACAGCAGAGCTCTATGCTCTCTGTAGAGCTTTGCGGTACGCACTGTACAATGGACGCCGTCACTTTCTTGTGTGTACTGACTCCTTGAGTTCACTCCAGTCTATTGATACCTGTTTCCCTCGGCACCCTCTGGTGCAGCGGATCCAGGACCTGCTGGCCGGGTGTTCGGATGCCGGCACCAGAATTACTTTTCTGTGGCTCCCAAGCCACATGGGCATCGAGGGAAACGAGTTAGCAGATCGGGCTGCCAAGGAGGCAGTTACACTGCCCCCGTTGCCCTTCAAGGTTCCAGCAAGTGATATTCGCTCTCAGCTGAGACATCTGGTCATGTCTCATTGGGAGATGGAGTGGCAGGCCATTCCACTTCCCAATAAGCTGAGAGCGATAAAAGGAACAACGAAGGTATGGCGGACTTCCCTTCGGGCTTCGCGAAGGGAAGCCGTGGTATTATGTCGTCTTCGGATCGGCCACGGTATCATAACTCACTCGCATCTTTTGAAAGGAGAACCCCCTCCGGTGTGTACCTGCGGCGACCATCTTACCGTGGTACACATTCTTACGGAGTGTATGGACCTGGTCGATCTCCGCCGTAGTCTTAACCTTCCGGGTACCATCTCCCTTATCTTGCGAGATGACGAGCAGTCAGCAGACCTCGTCATCCGCTTTATGAGGGATAGTGGTCTGTTTTACCGTGTCTAGTGATGTCCTTTGTCTTCGTGTCTTTGTTTCCATTGCGCTTTTAACCTATTGACTTCATTTTAGTTTGTGTTGCGTATTTTAATGTGTTATTTTAACGTCTAATGTAAATGAAGTATCTATATATGCACCACCAGGCAATGCCTTATTCCTTTTTTTCTCTGTATTTTCTCTTATTTTATTCGAAATAAGGCATTGCGAATTAGATCCACTGCTGTTTTAATCTCATACTCATTTTTTCATCACCATATTTTTAACTCTGGTTAGTGGATACGTTTTAAAATTTTAAATATCATGTATCATGTCGTCCATCACGTTCCGTTAGGGGCCGATGACCTTCGATGTTAGGCCCCTTAAAACAACAAGCATCATCATCATCATCATCATCATCTTTGATTACCGGGGCCCATTGCCGATTGATTTCAAGGACCCTGGTGTCTCCGTCACTGGGGAACGGTACTGAACAACATTGGAGAGATTACGGCGGGCAATTAGGTCGAAACGTCCAGGAGGACTGCACCAACGGTTCCTGCTGCTTCGTGATAACGCGCGTCCCCGTACCGCAAAGCTACGAACCTACTGTACTACGCTGTCGAAGCAGGGAGGGGGCGGGAGGGAGATAATACTCCAGGTGGCGGCTAAGGGGGCCCTAACCTGCTTGCCGGCGGACTTGAGCAAAATAAAATAGTTCTCGCAGACCAAACACAAAAACCCCTAGGGGTGGGGGACGCAAACGAAGAATGCATCCACGGTAAAAAAATAAATAAATGAAATGGCGTATGGCTTTTAGTGCCGGGAGTGTCCGAGGACAAGTTCGGCTCGCCAGTTGCAGGTCTTTTGTGTTGACTCCAGTAGGCGACCTGCGCGTCGTGATGACGATGAAATTATGATGAAGACGATACTTACACCCAGCCCCCGTGCCAGACAAATTAACCAAAGATGGTTAAAATTCCCGACCCTGCCGGGAATCGAACCCGGGACCTCTGTGGCCAAAGGCCAACACGCCAACCATTTAGCCATGGAACCGGACGCACCCATGGTATCCCCTGTCGTAAGAGGCGACTAAAAGAGGCGACCAAGGAATGCCGAATTTTGGACCATGAGATTACCTGTGATGTCATCATGCGACTTTTCTTGCGAGTAGTACCATTATTTGAGGAATGCCACGGGTCTGCTGGTGAATCACTATGGGTTCATAGTACACGTGTATAGTATCCGTCACTATGACAGGGTCTCACCCTTTTTCCGGATTCGGCTTAAACACCCCAAGGAGAAAAAAGAGGCTACACTCGCTGGGGTGTTTCAGCATCTTGTAATGGACGTCATGGGTCTGCGTTCTGAGGAATACCACTGGTCCGGGCGTTGCCTGGGATTAGTACCTACTATGTGAGGAACACCACGGGATAGTACGGGTCCCTATGATTAGTACCACTATGAGTAACGCCATTATGTGAGAAACACCATAGGTCTGGGTTATCTGTGCGTATTACAATATCTGTGAGTAGTACCACAACGTGTGGAACACCGTGAGTCTACGTTACTTGTGATTAATTCCGCTACATGAGCAATAGCACGGTTCTACTTTACTAGCGGTAGGCCTAAGTACCATTATGAGGGGCCGTTGACCTGGATTTTGGACCCCTTAAAAAAAAGCATCATCGATTCAGGATTGTGCTTTGGAAGCAGCCCTTTGGTCAGTATATACAAATGTTTTAAGATAGTTTCTGGGACGGGGGGAATTGTGGGTCGGATCCACCGGTTTTTTAAGTTCATAATCATTGTTCATCGACGTCCTCTTGAATTCTAGTCAGAGGATTGATTTCGGAATTATTTTTAACTTTCAATATTGCGAGTTGGATCCGCTGATTATTTTAAATTCATTTTCATCAAGTCATTTTTCATCATGAAGATTTG
Organism: Anabrus simplex; assembly: GCF_040414725.1. Classification (NCBI taxonomy): domain Eukaryota; kingdom Metazoa; phylum Arthropoda; class Insecta; order Orthoptera; family Tettigoniidae; genus Anabrus; species Anabrus simplex. The sequence goes on along the minus strand of NC_090268.1, from coordinate 236,294,150 downwards.
AATTCTGGTCAGTGGATGAATTTTGGAATTTAAAATTTCCAGTACGTTTCGTCTTTATTTTTTTACCATTAGGGGCCGATGTTGTAAGTGTTACACCTCTTTAAACAACAAGCATTACCATCATCATCATCATCATACCGTAAAGGTCGTCACATAGAAGGTACGCCAACTCAAGTGCGAGACACTCGAACACCGGCCCTATTGTCCTGATTCTCTCCCCATGCGATTATCACGCCTTCGGTCCCCTCAAAAATGTCCTGAAATGTCGATGCTTACCGTCGAACGAGGATGTGCAGCAGGACGCGGTGTTGTACCACACGGGGATCTTCAACCTGGTGCGCCGGTGGGATGAGTGACTCAATACTCACGGCGATTTTGCCTGATTGGCATCGCGATTCAGAATCATCGAACGGAAAAGTTTTGATCGCCCCTTATAGTAGTCATTTCCTTCATTTAAAAATATTCTTGAACAAATTTAAACACAGAAAAACAAGGGTAGTCATAAAGCCCTATGTTACCAATGTAAAAATGGCGATATAAATGCCCCATTTTCTCAGGATCTGTCGGATGTTGAGATGTGATATTTTTATAAGATGTTTATTATTTTGTCTTCAATACACTGATCCTCGACCACTTAAAAACATTTCTCACAGAAAAGGCTGTAAACGTTTAGTAGGAGATCCAATTCTTTCAAAAAGTGCGGGCATTTTAAATAATCTACTGGAGGAAATTTACTTGCAGAGGATCCACAGTATTAGAGTGCTATTATGTACATATGGTAAAAATTTATGGAGGTATAAACAGCGGTTTCTTAAATAATGGGGAATTTAGATTATGCACAAAAGTACACTGACTGACAGAGCAAATGCAACACCAAGAAGGAGTGGTCAGAACTTTATGCCAATTGCAGGGTAGACTGACGTCACTGAGGTATGCTCATGATGCGAAATGCGCCGCTGTGCTGCGCACGTAGCGAACGATAAATGGGACACGGCGTTCGCGAATGGCCCACTTCGTACCGTGATTTCTCAGCCGACAGTCATTGTAGAACGTGTTGTCGTGTGCCACAGGACACGTGTATAGCTAAGAATGCCAGGCCGCCGTCAACGGAGACATTTCCAGCAGACAGACGACTTTACGAGGGGTATGGTGATCGGGCTGAGAAGGGCAGGTTGGTCGCTTCGTCAAATCGCAGCCGATACCCATAGGGATGTGTCCACGGTGCAGCGCCTGTGGCGAAGATGGTTGGCGCAGGGACATGTGGCACCTGCGAGGGGTCCAGGCGCAGCCCGAGTGACGTCAGCACGCGAGGATCGGCGCATCCGCCGCCAAGCGGTGGCAGCCCCGCACGCCACGTCAACCGCCATTCTTCAGCATGTGCAAGACACCCTGGCTGTTCCAATATCGACCAGAACAATTTCCCGTCGATTGGTTGAAGGAGGCCTGCACTCCCGGCGGCCGCTCAGAAGACTACCATTGACTCCACAGCATAGACGTGCACGCCTGGCATGGTGCCGGGCTAGAGCGACTTGGATGAGGGAATGGCGGAACGTCGTGTTCTCCGATGAGTCACGCTTCTGTTCTGTCAGTGATAGTCACCGCAGACGAGTGTGGCGTCGGCGTGGAGAAAGGTCAAATCCGGCAGTAACTGTGGAGCGCCCTACAGCTAGACAACTTGGCATCATGGTTTGGGGCGCTATTGCGTATGATTCCACGTCACCTCTAGTGCGTATTCAAGGCACGTTAAATGCGGCCGGTGGCACTCCCGTACCTTCAGGGGCTGCCCAATGCTCTGTTTCAGCAGGATAATGCCCGCCCACACACTGCTCGCATCTCCCAACAGGCTCTACGAGGTGTACAGATGCTTCCGTGGCCAGCGTACTCTCCGGATCTCTCACCAATCGAACACGTGTGGGATCTCATTGGACGCCGTTTGCAAACTCTGCCCCAGCCTCGTACGGACGACCAACTGTGGCAAATGGTTGACAGAGAATGGAGAACCATCCCTCAGGACACCATCCGCACTCTTATTGACTCTGTACCTCGACGTGTTTCTGCGTGCATCGCCGCTCGCGGTAGTCCTACATCCTACTGAGTCGATGCCGTGCGCATTGTATAACCTGCATATCGGTTTGAAATAAACATCAATTATTCGTCCGTGCCGTCTCTGTTTTTTCCCCAACTTTCATCCCTTTCGAACCACTCCTTCTTGGTGTTGCATTTGCTCTGTCAGTCAGTGTATATTTTCGAGTAAATTGACTTTAAAGTAAAACATTGCCACCTAAACTCACTTTATGCAGAATAAATATTCTAAACGCTCCTGGTTGGTATTCCTCATCTTCTTCTCTATAAAATGAAATGTCGTATGGCTTTTAGTGCCGGGATATGTCCGAGGACTTCGGCTCGCCAGGTGCAGATCTTTCTATTTGACTCCCGTAGGCGACCTGCGCGTCGTGATGAGGAGGAAATGATGATGAAGGCAACACATACACCCAGTCCCCGTGCCATGGGAATTAACCAATTAAGCTTAAAATCCCCGACCCGGCCGGGAATCGACCCCGGGACCCTCTGAGCCGAAGGCCAATACGCTGACCGTCCAGCCAACGAGTCGGACTTCTTCTCTATGATGTTGACCCAAGCCTGCTTTTGTTCCCTTAGATTGATATATTTTTTTCTTGTAAATTGGTCAATTCTGATGCTGCGATCTCCGCCTTGAAAATTCTGACTTTGTCCAATGCTCTCACACTCTGAATGCTATTGGTACTCCACGGTCCTCCAAGTCTTGTAGTTTTGAAGTATAGCCGTTGTTAAATACTAGTACAGCATCAAATACACCAAATCAAAAGCTAATATACCAATTTTGGTAACTCTCGACCACACAATGTTGTCGAAATATTCGTTGGAATTTTGCGTTTTCCCTTTCAAATACATTTTCAACCATTCTGGATGAGCAAGATCCCTAAACACAGGTTTTACGGTGAGCATAGCGGCTTTTTATATGTTATTCTTGCATGCAAACGCTTCTAGGGTACCTTCTTCCCCTGCCTTCAGATGTTCAAAAAAAAGTCTTCGAACAAAAATTGTGTACAGATTCCGAATTTTCCGTCACAGTAACATTACAGTAATGTATTTAAAAGTAAATTTAACATAGTAAATATGGGATTATTTTAATTAAACAAACAGCAGGTTAAGCTGAATTATCCATATATTCATGGAGAGTAAAAAAGTGAAAATTTCCTAATTTGAATCTTTATGACTCCCCTTAAAGGTTATATTTAAATGAAAAATACCTAGTACATACAAATCATATTACTCTCCAAAAATTGATTATTCCAATCCCTGGAAAAATTGTAAAAATTAAAATATTTACACACCGACCAATTGTGTAATAGTTATTCTTAAATTGTTGTAGTTTTTTTTCCTCTTGAGGGGTATACTACAGTAGTTTGAGAATGTCATCCACTCTTTCCTTTCAGGTACGAAAAATTCATTGATCAACACATTTCATCCGGATCATTTGGCACTGTAGACCACCTTCATTGCTTATAACGTGGCTCAAGTGAACATACAGGCTGATTTCGTGATATATTCACCAACAACTATTAAAATCTATTATATGAGAACAATCTGGGATCAGTACTTCAAGTAGGTTTCCACTTGCTCCATGTATGGGCTGTTAAATCCAGAAACAATGACTAATGTGGTACTTGCATTAAGAGTAAATTTCCCTGACCATCACTAAAATTCTCAATCTGACTTGTCCTTTTTATGTTTAAAGTAATGAATATACATATGTTAGAAGGTAACTTCACTGTTAACCCAAGTGTCCAAAAGAGTGACATGTTGCTCCTGAAATAAATGATTCATATATTGTCATTTGTTGCAGGTTCTGGTGTTAATCTTTGTGCTGGCCATCCTGTGCCTCGCCCTCACAGAAGCACAGTACGGGTATGGCTATAGCAGAGGCAATAGATATGGTTATGGACGAGGTTATGGTCCATACGGCGGCTACAGACAATATGGTGGATACGCTCGTGGGTATAGCTATGGTCGGGGCTACAGAGGCTATGGCTACAGAGGATAAGCTGGATCGTGACGCAGAAGATAACACTTTGTTTAGTGAAAATAAATTAGAAATGATTTTTGTTACAAGTTGAGAGCTGTGTACCTTCTGGCACAACTCGGACTATCAACCAGATATGAAATGCCATGTAGCAATCCAATAAACGTTGGAAAAATAGAACTATTGTGTTGCTTGCTTTAAATACAATACGTGCGTCGGTAAGGAAAAGTTTGTCACCAATATACTCGAGCTGTTTAATGTATAAAACTTAAATACAAAAAATAAATAAATGGTGGTAATTCATTATTCGTTTGATTTACTGACAGACTTACTAGAATATTAAAGTTTCCGAAACAATGATCCGTTTAATTATTGAAGAAAGCTGTATTAAGCATTTAATTCGTACTTGCTTTGCATGTCATTAAGACAGCCTGTGTAAGGAATTGTACGCAGAGGGAATAGTATACATACTCTTAGTATGTTACTTTTTACTTTTCCGTACAATGCATCCGAAGTTTTGATACCGTAGTTGGGCTGGATATCGCTACAAAACATGGCAGTTTTAAAGACAAAATAATTTCCAGATTAAACTTGCAATATCTCACTGTAAAGAGGAAAGACCAACGTACCCAGCGACAAGAGTCTGACTTCTTTATGGCGTTATCGGGTGATGGTAATAGCGCCGCTATATTGAAGTACTGCGGAGCGGCTAACAATTAGTGTAGTTCTGCAGTCCGGCTTGAGGTATTATTTGATTTATCTCAGTTTTTTGAGTATAGGCATAAACATCAAACAGTGAACATTTGAGAAAATGTAGGCCAATAGAAAGGCCAAAAATGCCTTTCCTTCGCAAAATGTCGCGAGATGTAGACGATAAGTAGCTTGAAATTATAGAAAACCTATTCGATAGCACAGCTTGTTAGAATTCCAAAAATACCAAAACCATCCATGTTGTACGTCAAAAGATTTATCAGGAGCGTCTTAAATTTAAGGGTACCGAGGTGGCGGGATATCGTTTAGAACTCTTGGATGTGGATATGGATCATCCTGACCTGATCCACTTCGCCTTCAAGATATGTACATTTGTTCAGAATTAAGGGATGAAATGTGAACAATACAATTTCAAAGCCGTACTGACTAGGAGAGAGCGTATACATCTCTGGTAAGACAACAGTTATACTGTGGACACATATCAGGATTACCTGATACGAGAATTGGAAAACATCCATAGTAAGTCAGTGTGGTCTGTTTTGGGTGATTTATGACAAAACAGTAGCATTAGCATGTCGGAAACTTTGGGAAGACTTGGGAGCAAGGAGACGCGCTGCTCGACTAAGCGGGATGTTCCGAGCTTTGAATGGAGAGATGGCGTAGAATGACATTAGTAGACGAAAAAGCTGAGTGAAGTTTTAAAGGTAGGAAAATCATAATATGACGATAAAATTGGAATTCATGAGGACAAATTAGGGCAATATTCATTTGTAGGAAGAGTTACGGATTGGAACAATTTATCAAGGAAAATGATCGATAAATGTTCAGGTTCTTTGAAATGATTTAATAGAAGACACGGTAAACAACTGATAGGGAACGTGAAGATCAGTATTGCTTGATTGATTGATAGATTGATTGGTCGATTGATTGATTGATTGATTGATTGATTGATTGATTGATTGATTGATTGATTGATTGATTGATTGATTGATTGATTGATTGATTGATTGATTGATTGATTGATTGATTGATTGATTGATTGATTGATTGATTGATTGATTGATTGATTGATTGATTGATTGATTGATTGGTATTGTATCGGCGGTCGGTACTCCACGTCAGTATTTGCTGCCGAGACGCCTACAGAGCCCCGTTCGAACCTTATATTTTAAGGGAATTAACTATAAATACCAAAGAGAAAAAAATGTGATTTGCGGCTTGCTGAGTGAGTTAACATGAGGATAAATGTAAATGATGTTTCGATATTTTGATGGATCCCTTCAGTGCTGTCACGTCAACGCCATGGATGACATCTTTGTTGATTCTGAGTCTTTTGTGGAAGTCGACAAAGAAAGACGTAGTTGTGCCTCTGGTTTCGACCGTAATTCCCAGTTCTTCAAGGTTCTTGAGGTGATCACTTTTAGAATAGCAGGCGATACACTTATTGTATATCGTTTTCTCTTTGTCAACTTCTACTGTCTTCATTACATGAGTTCTGAATATGGCGGTTGGACCAGTTTTTTGGTGTTCGTCGAAGACGATGATGTGTATTCGACGAGTGCTGCTAGTGGTGGAGATTACATGAACTTTATGGACAACAGTGCCAGAATTTTTCACGCTCTTGGCCAGGATGGAACGAATGCTTCGAGTTCGAAATCATTTAGAGTTTAATTGGGAATATTGAGACCTAAGAAGTGAGAGGTTTTAATTTCGTTATCAGCAACCAACAACGGTTACTATAGTACTAATATTCTTTCTTTCTTTCTTTCTTTCTTAATCTGTTTACCTCCAGGGTTGGTTCTTCCCTCCACGCAGGCGTAGCAGGGGGAGAGGTGATACTCCCACGTGGCGCGTCCCAGGTGGGGGATAGGGGGGTCCTAACCGGCTTGCCGGCGGACTTGAGGGAAATAAAATACCTCTCGCGGACTAAACACACACCCCTTGTGGGTGGGGGAGGCAGACGAATAATACACCCACGGTATCCCCTGCCTGTCGTGAGAGTCGACTAAAAGGGGCGACCAAGGGCTGATTGTATTAGAATTATGAAACTACTTTTGATTAGTACCATCACGCGCGGAACAGCATGGGTCGTTTTTACTTGCGAGTAGTACCACTCCGTTAGGTACCGAATAGTTTTGTGATTCGTAACACTCAAGCGGGGTTCAATGTGGGTTTCTAATACCCGCGAGTCGTACCCATGTGAGCAACACCACGGGTCTGGGCGTTGCCTCTGTGTTGTACCACTATATGAGTGACACCGTCGTTCTGTGTTGCCAGTGATTAGTACCCACTATGTGAGGAACACCACGGGAATACCGGCGCCCGTGATTAGTACACCTAGGTGAGGAACCTCATCGGTTTGCGTTGGCTATGAGTGGCACCATTGTGTGAGAAACACCATAGGTCTGCGTTACCTATACGAAGTACAATACTTGTGAGTAGTACCTTAATGTTTGGAACACCGTGAGTTTACACTACCTTTGATTAGTACCGCAGCTTGAGAAATATCATGGTTCCCCTTTACTAGCGATAAGTGCCATTATGCGGGATCGTTGACATATATATTGACCCAATCAGAAAAGCATCATCGATTCAGGATTGGGCTTTGGAAGCAGTCCCTTGGTCAGTAATATTGTTGCTGGAAATGTGAGGCATTTCGCGTCTTATCCACTGATTGTTTTAAATTATATTCATCAATACATTCCTCATCATCACGTTTTGAGTTCGGGTCATTGGATGGGTTTTGTACTTTTAAATTGTATTTCCATTTCGTCTCATTTCGCACCATAGGAGCCGATGACCTAGATGTTAGGTCCCTCTAAACAACAAGCATCATCATCATCATCGGTTCTTCCCTCGGGCACAGCGAGAGATCCCACCTCCACCGCCTCAAGGGCAGTGTCCTGGAGCGTGAGACCCTCGGGAGGGGGATACAACTGGGAAGGAGGACCAGTACCTCACCCAGGCGGCCTCACCTGCTATGCTGAACAGGGGCCTTGTGGTGGGGGTTTGGAAGATCGGAAGGGATAGACAAGGAAGAGGGAAGGAAGCGGCCATGGCCTTAAGTTAGGTACCATCCCGGCATTTCCCTGGAGGAGAAGTGGGAAACCACGGAAAACCACTTCGAGGATGGTTGAGGTGGGAATCGAACCCCTCTCTACTCAGTCGACCTCCCGAAGCTGAGTGGACCCGTTCCACCTCTCGTACCACTTTTTAAATTTTGTGGCAGAGGCGGGAATCGAACCCGGGCCTCCGGGGGTGGTAGCTATATCATACTAACCACTACACCAGAGAGGCGGACATTATTATTATTATTATTATTATTATTATTATTATTATTATTATTATTATTATTATTATTATTATTATTATTATTATTATTATTATTGCTAGGGGCTTTACGTCGCACCGATACAGATAGGTCATATGGCGACGATGGGACAGGAAAGGCCTAGGAGTTGGAAGGAAACGGCCGTGGCCTTAATTAAGGTACAGCCCCAGCATTTGCCTGGTGTGAAAATGGGAAACCACGGAAAACCATTTTCAGGGCTGCCGATAGTGGGATTCGAACCTACTATCTCCCGGATTATTATTGTTATTATTATTATTATTATTATTATTATTATTATTATTATTATTATTATTATTATTATTATGCCGGGCTCCCTGGCTGAATGATCAGCATAGTGCTCTTCGGTTCAGAGGGCCCCTGGGTTCGATTCCCGGCCGGGTGGCCACGAACCTGCTACGCAGCCGTACCAGGGGGAGAGGTGATACTCCCACGTGGCGCGCCCCACGTGGCGCGCCCCACGTGGCGCGCCCCAGGTGGCGGATAGGGGAGTCCTAACCGGCTTGCCGGCGGACTTGAGGGAAATAAAATACCTCTCGCGGACCAAGCACACTACCCCCTGTGGATGGGGGAGGCAGACGAAGAATACACCCACGGTATCCCCTGCCTGTCGTGAGAGGCGACTAAACGGGGCGACCAAGGGATGATTGCATTCGAACCATAAAACTACATGTGATTAGTACCACCACGCGGAGAACACCAAGGGTCACTTTTACTTGTGCGTAGTACTACTATATTAGGTACGAAATAGGTTTGTAATTAGTAGCACACAGGAGCACCGTGCGGTCGGCTTTTGCAGTACCTGTGATTAGTACCACCATATGAGCGGGACCATGGGATGATAGCTACCATGGTTCTGCCTAGCCTATGATTAGTACCCACTATATGAGGATCACCACGGGATAGTGGAAAGTCCCTGCGGTTAGTACTCTTATGTTTTGAACACCATAGGTTTGCGTTGCCTGTAAATGGCGCCGCAAAGTGGGAAAAACATAGGTCTGTATTATACGTCGAATTTCATAACCTCTGAGTAGTACAATAATGTGTGGAATACCGCAAGTCTCTGCTACTTTTGATTAGTACCGCAACAGGACAGATACCATGGTTCTACATTACTAGCGATAAGTATCATTCTGAGGGGCCTTTGACCTGTATTTTGGAGCCATTTAGACACCAAGCATCCTCGATTCAGGATTGTGCTTTGGAAGTGGTCCCTTGGTAAGTAATACTATTAACTATGATAGTTTTTTTTTGAGTCGGATCCACTGATTGTTTTAAATTAATGTTCATTCATTCATTCATTCATTCATTCATTCATTCATTCATTCTTCATGACATTTTTTATTTTGGTCAGTGGATGATTTTGAACTTTTACTTTGCTGTTTCATTTTGTACCATTAGGGGCCGATGACCTCGATGTTAGGCCCCTTTAAACAACAAGCATCATCATCATCATCATCACCGGCCGGGTGGGAGATTTTAGCCTTAAATGGTTCATTCCTTTGGCTCTGGAACTTGTTGTTTGTCATGTCGCCAACATCCTTGCAACACACACACCTAACGCAACACTGTGTTCCACCACAATAATACGCAGTTTCCTATACACGACAGATGCCATCTACCCTCATCGGAGGGTCTGCTTTCCAAGGTTAGAAACAGCCAAACGAAATTATTATTATTATTTGTCCGCCTCTGACGTGTAGTGGTTAGTGTGGATTATCTGCCCCCCTCCCCCGGGGTCCGCGTTCGATCCCCGGCTCTGCCAGAAAAATTTGAAAAAGCTGTACGAGGGCTGGAACGGGATCCACTCAGCCTCGGGAGGTCAGCTGAGCAGAGGAGGGTTCGATTTCCTCCTCAGCCATTCTCGAAGTGGTTTTCCGTGGTTTCCCACTTCTACTCCAGGCAAATGCCTGGATGGCACCTAACTTAAGGCTATGGCCGCTTCCTTCTCTCTTCCCTTTCAATCTTCCTATACCCCACAAGGCCCCTGGTCAGCATAGCAGGTGAACCAGCCTGGACGAGGTACTGGTTCTCCTTCCCTGCTGTATCCCCCTGAGTCCCACGCTCTAGGACACTGCCCTTGAGGCGGTAGAGGTGGGATCCCTCGCTGAGTCCGAGGGAAAATCCAACCCTGGCGGGTAAACTGATTAAGAATGTATTATTATTATTATTATTATTATTATTATTATTATTATTATTATTATTATTATTATTATTATTATTATTATTCTCTGGTCAGATATAGCGTTACAGTTTTCTTTTAGCATATGTTTTTTAGTGTCAGGCGTGTCCGAGGACATGTTCGGCTCGCCTGTTCTGCTGCTACTTATCTCGGTACACTATATGGGGTTATGAGGGTGTTTCCGTGGATGTAGGTGTAAATGTACGGGATAGGGATGGGCAGGAAGCGGTCTTGGACTTGAGAAAAGTACCGTCCCAGCTTTTGCCTAGGGTTGAAATGGGAAACAACAGAACACCATCTTGACGATGGCCGACGGACGATTCTAATTCACCTGCCGTCCAACTACAGTGATAGCAACCATAACTGGCGTGTCACATCGCGGAGCTAACCTGTTCGATAGAGTATTAGTGCATGGTACGGGCCAGGAATAAGTTTGTCACTTTCATCGATCTGTCTCAGTTTCTCTTTTAACTTTGATAATATTTATGACTCCAAGAATCTAACATCTAAGTCCCAAAACAGCCAAAATTAGCTACGATCATCGGCAAAACCGTTACTTCAATATTTTTTCTCCTGTAGAAAAATCGTATCTTCAGCGCCCCAACTTAGCGGTAATATACAGTACATTTTAAGAACATCAAAATCAAGTCAAATTAACATCATTTTCTTTGTAAATGACGTATCTACCTCGGTGGTAAATGGTACACAAAAATGCATTATTATCCAGCACTAAAATTTAAATTAACAAGAGAAGAATACATTTTCCTAAAATACAGTATCATACATTTTACACTAACAATTTTTCTAATAAACACACAGCTCATCCTTAATGAGTATATGTTATTTACAAAATTCTACTCATAATACTATAAAACTGCTATAAGATTAAAATCTACATTGCATTTTTTAAACCCATTTTGGTACCTAACAAGCATAACGACCTGCTGCGTCTTAACCAGAGCCCCTTTTGCCAGAGTTCCTGAAGGGCCTTCACAGCTACCCTAGCGGTCCCCGGGCCCTCGAAGTCCCCACTGTACTTCATCCCTACAGGCAGTCCTCTGCTTCGGCTGTCCAGTCTCCATAGACAAGGGGATGGAATTAATTTATTCACAAAAATTCTTTATTTACAATAACCTGCGCTGGTCGAATGCCCTCTAACATTTCTTTTCTCTGTTTCTGTCCATTCTTTTCTTGAAAATCTGTACTGTAGTTACGATGTTTGTGCAGGGAAAACTTCACTGTTTGCAAGTAAAAAACACTGTGGTCAGTCCAACTGCGAACTTCGAAACACTTCTCCTACAACACAGGAAAGGTTTAATATCTTATGAGTCGATGTTGCAATACGACCGAGCACTCTTCCCCACGAAGGTCAGCAGTTGTGATCATGCTGCGTACGGGAGGGACATTCCTGATCGCCAAGAACCACTTTCTCAATCTAATCAGGAAAATTAGTTCTATAATCATAACCTCGACAAGTCTCTAGATAATTCCGCAGATTTCTTCTCATCACATCACAACAAACAAAGTAGCTAATATGCAACATCCACTATTATTAGTGTACAGTCAAGGAAGCCGTCTACTGCATGCTATCTGCGATTAAATTTATTGAAGATAGAATGAGTGTTCTGCAAAACTCCTGATGTATACAAAAGTTCAAAGGGCCATACATCTCGATACCTTTACAACTTCAGATTGATAACAGACAACTGAAAATTAAGATCAAACAACTTCAATCAATCAGTTACCACCGATATGCATTTAGGGCTGTTACCCATGTGGCTGATTTCCTTGCGGTTGTCTATCTATTCTTTTATTTTCTTTCTTTTTTCTTTTTTGCTATTTGCTTTACGTCGCACCGACACAGATAGGGCTAATGGCGACGATGGGAGAGGAACAGCCTAGGAATCGGAAAGAAGCGGCAGTGGCCTTAATTAAGGTACAACCCCAGCATTTGCTTGAAGTGAAAATAGGAAACCACAGAAAACCGTCTTCAGGGCTACCGACAATGGGATTCGAACCCAGTATTTTCCGAATGCAATATCATCTTTTCACGCTATCATTATAGAATTATTCTTTTTTCAACTTATTTTAATCCAAACATTTTCTTAATATTAAGTTCTGGAATCTTGTACATCTAAACCGAGCGTACAGATAAAAATTATAATGTTATTTATATAGGTGAAAGTAGGTTGAGTGGTCGCGCGTTTTAATGTACTACGGCTATGGAGCCAAGCTCTGCATTCGGGAAACGCGTGGGTTCGAACACCACCGTCGGCTGTTCTCAGAATAGTTTTTGGTGGTTTCATAGTTTCACTTACAGGCAAATGCCGGTACAGTTCCTATCCATAGGCCAGAGCTGAGACCTCGCACCCCTTGCCCAGTTTCATTCACCATAACTCATTTCATGTTCATTAGCTCCTCAACTGAGGTTGGTGCCAGGAAGGGCATCCGGCCGTAGAAACATGCTGTATAAATTAATCTCATCTCGTCTCGAACCGCTGCCAAGAAACGAGACTGAGGGGTAGACATACATACAGACAGAGGAGAGTAGGCTAATTATATTTTGAGCAGTTGTTTACTTAACTTGTCAGTATGAATATTTGAACAGTTTGAGCATTATGTAAGCATTAATTTAATATTGTCCCCTATTGTATAAGAAAGTGTAAGTTAACTGTTAAGTTTGAGATGAGCTACAATTGCTTCAAAAAAGGTAGCACTGTCGAAGAAGAAAAGTGTTACTGCAAAATCCTATGTTTTGAAATCGGAAAGTGTAAAATTCAACGGTTTTAATACACCCATCTTTTGTCCTGCTCCTTAAAATTCATTTAACCGCCTTTACACTCACAACCATCTGCTATTATTATTATTATTATTTAGCGTATGATGAATGCAATATTATATACAATATATACAACTACCATCTCAAGTTCATAACTAAAGTTCCATGTCAAAACTTAATAGCCAGAGAAGAGCTTCGTTTGAGACACAGTTTAAGTCCTCTATAGAGCCTCTGTAACCACGCAAAGGACACTCAAATGCAATGTGATCCACTGTATGTTCCCCTTGTCCGCAGTCACATTGCGGTGATGTCTTCCATCCCCATTTGAAGAGAGTGGCTCCACATCTACCTTGGCCGGTCCTAATTCGATTTAGCATCCTCCACTGCCGTCTGGGAAGAGAAAAACCATCTGGGCACTTGCATGGGTTCTCAATGATGTGATGATGTGGTAATGAGGATTGCTGTTGCCACTGTTCTTTCCAGGCGTCCGATACATTGAAGGTGATGTCCTGTAAATTCATTGCAGTACGCCAAGAAGGGTGTCTGGATTTCAGTCGTTTAGCTGGGGAAGCTGCTATGTCAGGTACATCCTTGGGTGCTAATGCTCAAGTCCTGAGATCCACTGCTCTTGCACTCTCTTATTCCATCACTGAATATTGCTGCTCTACCTGGCTTAACAGTGTTCACACTGGATTAGTAGACACCCAGCTGAACCAAGCAATGCGTATCATTACAGGATGCATCCGACCAACTAACACACTGGCTTCCCACCCTAAGCCGCATACCACCTCCATCCCTAAGAAGATCACAGTCATTGCTTAACTTGTGGAAGAAAACTGAAAACAATCCTCTCTAAATAAAAGTTTATTTGAGTCCTGTTTATTCTCTGTCAGTCCCGATATTAATGCATCAGTCTCAAACGGTAATTTAATGAGCTTCAACATACGATTCGTAATAATCCCAGCATGCAGTTTCGCCAGTTACTTGGGATGTTTTCCTGTACCAGTACTTTAGTAAGGAATCCCCTCATGGCAACTTGACGTTTGTATGTCACTGATAAGAATGATCGCAAATGGGACGACACCGTCTGGCCAGATACTCTGCAACAGATCACAGAGGGCAGAATGAAGGAGGGAACAGAAGCGAGGGCTAAGAGAAAAGAATGTGGCAACATCCTGAAATGGCATGTGCAATGCTCCTCTCTCCAGCCCTACCTGTCAGAATTTATCCTCAGTTATTAGAGGTATAAGCAACCAGAACCACTGTCTGCTCAATATGCATACTATCTGCGCACTTTTTAGCGATAGATTTCTGTTCGAGGTGAGGAGTAAGAAGCGAGCTCTCGCAGTTCCGGAAGTACTGCCAAGTGAATGGAAATGAAATCTGAATTGACTCGATATGATTGATCGATATGTATATGCTACAACTTTATTCAGTTGAATTCTTAGATATTATCGGCATACTTTATTTTGGTGCATTTGTGTACGGGGGTGAGGAGTAAGGAGGGAGCTGTCCCGTTTCCAGTAGTGCTGCCAATTGAATGAAAATGAAATCTGAATTGAATCGAGAATATGATCGATCGATATGAAGTTTCTAAACCGTTATTATCTTAAGCCAATAACTGTGTCACATACACATTATATAACATTTCTCGATGCGAATCTTGTTCCTAGCATGAATTCTATAGTTTGACTTTGCTGTGTAAACATCAACAGTACTAGTACGTAAAGTGTACGCCAGATGTCGCACAATGATGCTTAAGCGATTCATAGTTTGTGTTTCAAAGGTTGCCTGTACGAATCTCGAAGATTGCCGAGGTCGACCGATTCAGCACTAGGGTGTAAATGCACCAAGATAAAGTGTGCCGATAATACAGCACTCTCACAATCGTCACTGCTCTCCGCCGTACTATTAATTATAATATCGTCCAGGGCTATTTCCATGTCACCGTCGTGCCTCCAGTAGTCTTCTTCCAGTTCGTGCACCTTTTTGCAGTACCCTTTCCAATCTTCGGCTGATACTGAGTTGAATGCCTCGATGGTCAGTCGTCGTAGGTTTCCTGCTGTCATGTCTCCCGTTATGTTGTGTCCTCTGAGCTCGCGTTTTATTTTTGCCCATGCCAATTCCATGGCGTCCAGATCACAGTTGTATGGGGGAAGACGAAGGACGACGTGACCGTTTTCAGCAGCCATGACGTCAACAGCATAACTTGTTTCAGGAGGCCTGTTTTCCTGAACTAATCTATACAGGTCCTCTTTCCTTTGATTTGTGTCGCAGACAATGCCTTTCTCCTGTAGCCACTGGACCATTGTCACTCGTGTATCATACCGCGATGGTATTTTATCCACCTGTCCAGAATGATATGGTGCATTATCCAGCACTATCACAGACGCAGGAGGCAAATTAGGGAGCACATATGTTTTGAACCATTTCTCAAAATTATCGGAATTCATTTGGCCATGGTAATCGCCTTGGGTACTTCTGGCTTCAAATATTGATTGTGTTTCTCTAATGAACCCTGTCTCAGATCCAACACTTGCAATGATTAGCCGTTTCGAAGAGCATCCCCATGCTGTAGCCTAACACCCACAACATCTTTTTCTCTCTGCCACCATTTTCCATTTGTTATATTATTATCAATCCAGGACTCGTCCAAGTAAAACACTTCCTTGCCTTCTTCCCTACCATGTTTAATTTGGA
Source organism: Anabrus simplex (assembly GCF_040414725.1). Classification (NCBI taxonomy): domain Eukaryota; kingdom Metazoa; phylum Arthropoda; class Insecta; order Orthoptera; family Tettigoniidae; genus Anabrus; species Anabrus simplex. Next base: position 236,278,366 of record NC_090268.1, on the reverse strand, counting down.
CGAGGAATCGTGTTCGCCAATCAACGACGTCTGCCCGCTCCAGCAATAAAACACGTTAGTTTTGAGCTTTCTTCCACACAAAACCAATATCTTTCAACACTTTTCGGAGAGACGCTGGGCTCCACTTCCACTTAATTTATTTCTCCAGTACAGGGATCAGTTTCTTCAGAGTAGGCACCACTTTTTGGACGGTATTGAAGTTTTCGATGGTGTCTCTTATCACTCGTTTTTCGCGATCGTCCAGTTCTATCTTCCCTTGCGTTCTCTTCCTGCGAGAAAGAGAAGAACATCATACAACATTTGGACATGACAACCTACTACTATCCATAATGATATTGGTTTGAACAGATTAGGTAGACTGGTTAGACAGACCTACCTCTTTTTACCAAGTGTGGGTGGAGATTTGCCGGGGTGAGAGGCAGTAAATGCCTTAATCCTATGAATAGTGGCCACGGATTTCCCCGTATACGCGGTAGCACATTGGATAGACTTGCTTAGGGGGAAGAGCAGCTCTTGATTTTTTTTTTTCTCCATAGCACAGCACTCGGTGACGTGGGCTATAATTTTCCGTCCCTCGCTGTGTATAGCCCTGGATGGTCGTTTCCGTTTAGGAGTACCTGGAGGTTCCTGTGATGTACTAGGCTTATTTTCCCCACTCATGTTCCTTCTAACCTAATATATGGTGGCTTTGTTATGTAAACAACACCAGTACGTAAAGTGTACGCCAGATGTCGCATGGCGATGCATAATCGAGTCATAGTTTGTGTTCAAAGGTTGCCAATACGATTCTCGAAGATTGCCGTGATCGACCGATTGAGCACTAGGGTGAAAATCTATCGCTAAAAAGTGCGCAGGTAGTACATATCACGATGCCACACGGTATAAGTCACGATACCTCAATAATAATAATAATAATAATAATAATAATAATAATAATAATAATAATAATAATAATAATAATAATAATCGTATGGCCTCAGCTACCGTGTGCAGACATTTCGATTTGACGCCATCTGGCTGTCTGCTCGTCAATTTCGACGTTCCGTTTTACTCTAGGTCCGCTAGATGGCAGACAGAATAAACCGGATCTCTCTTGGGCGTCTATGGCTGAGATTTAATTAATTTTGTCGGGTAAATACCAAATGGTCCGCCTCTGTGGTGTAGTGGTTAGCGTGATTAGCTGCCACCCCCGGAGGCCCGGGTTCGATTCCCGGCTCTGCCACGAAATTTGAAAAGTGGTACGAGGGCTGGAACGGGGTCCACTCAGCCTCGGGAGGTCAACTGAGTAGAGGTGGGTTCGATTCCCACCTCAGCCATCCTGGAAGTGGTTTTCCGTGGTTTCTCACTTCTCCTCCAGGCAAATGCCGGGATGGTACCTAACTTAAGGCCACGGCCGCTTCCTTCCCTCTTCCTTGCCTATCCCTTCCAATCTTCCCATCCCCCTACTAGGCCCCTGTTCACTATAGCAGGTGAGGCCGCCTGGGCGAGGTACTGGTCATACTCCCCAGTTGTATCCCCCGACCAAGAGTCTGAAGCTCCAGGACACTGCCCTTGGCGGTAGAGGTGGGATCCCTCGCTAAGTCCGAGGGACAAACCGAACCTGGAGGGTAAACAGATGATGATGATGATGAAATACCAAATGTATCACCAGAGATCTTTTACATGCCGACATCGTACGACATGGAGTGTCGAATGGACTTTTTTCCGCCCTACAAAAATCCGACTACCTCTGCCGGGTTTGAACTCGCTATCTTGGGATTCGGAGGCCGACACTCTACCACGGATCCACAGAGGCAGCTACGATACCTCAATGTGTTTGCTGTAAGCACTGTAGACCAATGTCTGAGGCACTAAAGCCAGATGAAGTTGGATATTTGTCCCATAGGAGACATTTGTCGTGTCGACCAATTTAGCAGTATCACTTGTAAGGTCAGCGGTGTAAAGACAGCACGTGTAGGACTGAGGTAAACATGGCAAGGTATCCCTTTCTGTCACTGACCGCATTCGAATTGTGACACTACGACAAGTGGATGTCGCCGTTCTTGTTGCAAAGAGTCAGAGTGGTTTCTTTCGCATTAACGATAAACGCGACGAAAATATTTTGAAGTGATTTTGAGATATCTTAACGAATCATATGAATCTGATTAAGAAAATAGCGATTTCGCTTTGGCGCATTACAGCGAATTAAAACGTTAAGGCTAGTTTAAAGGAACATTAGCTTATTTTGCGTTGTGTGCGTAACCGTAGCATGTAACTGCAGCGAAATTCATGAAAAGTAACGAGCTTGAAATTCATTCTAATATTGCATGTGTGAAGATAAACGGAAGATAGGTTAAAGATTTCTAAACTCGTCATAAATATCTGTTCGTTTTAGTTTTCTAGGAAATCCCTTAATGGTATGACCATATAGGGTGAAATGGTAATTTATTATGCAGTCTAGATTAGAGCAATATTAGAGTCCCGGGGTCGACGACCTTCGATGTTAGGCCCCTTTAAACAACAAGCATCATTATCATCATCATCTTATAGTCCACATCAAGATTTCAAGGAATAATTATCAATATTGTTTCTATTTATATGTCTGTCTCCCACATAAATAACTCACAAATTATCCGAATCAAACTTCATGTGAAAAATTTTGGAAAGGGATTAGAGTGAAATTCAAGTCATGGGAAAAAGCTATTTCAAGAAATAAGGCGAAAAATTGGTTCCTTTTCGCGAATTTGCATATAAATGAATGCGAAAATACCATGCCTCTCCTGACTGACACCGAACGGGACACTTATGTAAAATAATTCCTAGGGAGGCTCGGTATTTGTTGCTTTAAACACGTCGTAGGCCCACTGCTACTTCCACGTCGTTCCGCCAAGATTTTCGGAGGGATACCAGAATGAATGTGTAAGTTCAGATAGTAGAACATCGGCTGCACGACGGGTGACATATCAGAGAGACCTCTTGAACCACACCATAGGGTAGCTCGTGCGAGTTGAGCAACAACTCATAGCACATGGCATCAGCAACAATGGAAGTGTACGCTATTTTCTGGTGAGGTCACTATGAGCTTGTACCTATACAACAGGAACATTAGTGCCTCGAGACGGTCCGATTCAGTGAGAGAGGGAAGAGCTCTTCGTCGTAGAGCATCACCAGCAGCAAGGAGGGGTTCCGCCATGATCTGGGGTGGAATCATGTTTGGCCACGTATGCCTCGAATTCCTAGCCAGGGCAACATGAGTGGTCAGGTGTACAGAGATTTGCTGCTACTGTGGGTGAGGGCTTTACGCTAGTGGGTGATAATTGTCAAACCAGAGTGGTCAGTCAGTTTCTTGAGATGCATGGTGTTCAGCGAATGCTGTGCCCGGCATATTCTTCGGAAATGAAGAGAGCAATTGCTCATTCGTCCTGCTAACATTCAGCAACTGACTAAAGCTGGGATAAAAATCTGCCATCCACGAACCTGCTACGCAGGCGTAGCAGGGGGACAGGTGATACTCCCACGTGGCGCGTCTCAGGTGGCGGATAGGGGGGTCCTAACCGGCTTGCAGGCGGACTTGAGGGAAATAAAATACATCTCGCGGACCAAACACACACCCCCTGCGGGTGGGGGACGCACACGTAGAATACACCCCCGGTATACTCTGCCTGTCGTAAGAGGCGACTAAAAGGGGCGACCAAGGGATGATTGAATTAGGACCATGAAACTACTTTTGATTCGTACCATCACGCGGGGAACACCATGGGTTGCCTGTACTTGCGAGTAGTACCACTAAATTAAGTACGAAATAGGTTTGTGATTAGTTGCAGTAAAGAGACTGGCCTGGTGGTTTCCAGTACCCGTGCGTCGTACCCATGTGAGCAACACCGCGGGTCTGGGCGTAGCCTGTGAGTTGTACCGCTATATGAGCGGCACCGTGGGGCAGCGTTGCCTGTGACTGGTACCCACTATGTGAGGAACACAACGGGAATACCGGCGCCCGTGACTAGTACACCTAGGTGGGGAACCGTATCGGCTATGAGTGGCGCCATTGTGTGAGAAACACCATAGGTCTGCGTTCCCTGTACGAAGTGCAATACTTGTGAGTAGTACCATCTTGTGTGGAACACCGTGAGTCTACGCTACTTTTGATTAGTACCCCAATATGACAAATACCATGGTTCTACTTTACTCGCGACATGTACCATTCTGTGGGGCGTTAGTCGTGGATTTTGCACCCCTGTAGACATCAAGCATCATTGTGCTTTATAAATGGTCACTTGGTCAGTAATTCACGACCTTTTTTGTGTCTGATCCACTGTTTTTGTTTGTTTGTTTGTTTGTTTGTTTGTTTGTTTGTTTGTTTGTTTGTTTGTTTGTTTGTTTGTTTTTTGTTTTTTGTAGGGTTCATGTCAATCCATTCATTCTTCATGACATTTTTTAAATTTTATTTTGTTCAGTGGATTAATTTGAACTTTTTGTTATTTCATTTCGTACCATTAGGGGCCGATGACCTCGATGTTAGGCCCCTTTAAACAACAAGCATCATCATCATCATCATCATCAAAATCTGCCATGCCTCATAGTGTTCAAACATGCCTCATGCCCTTGGTGGCTCTACACGGTACTCATCGGTCACACAATGAAGGAAACTTGGGTGTTCATAACCCTACATTACCAGCTTTTGGTTTTCATTGATTTTCTATTGGCTGCATTTTCGTGTCGTTAATAGCTACCCTTCATAATGTACAATGCACTTACATACACACTGCAGATTATATAAAACAGCTTTTGAGCACTATATTATTAAAATAATTATGACTGTGTGTATGTATTTTAAATCCATTCTGTTGCTCTTCGCCGACCTTATTGCCATAGCCGATTAGCCTCTGTCTTCTGTTCCTAAGATAGTGGGTTCGATCTTGGCTGGGGACGGGGACATTTGAAGGAGTTTATATAATAATGTTATTTGCATAATGTTCCACTACGTGTTTTATGGTTTTCGGAGACGCCGAGATGCTAGAATTTAGCCCCAGGAGTTCTTTTTCGTGCCAGTAAATCTTCCGACACGAGGCTGACGTATTTGAGCACCTTGAAATATCACCGGACTGAGCCAGGAAGGAACCTGCTAATTTGGGGTCAGAGGCCCAGCGCCTCAAACGTCTGAGCCACTCAAACCAGCTGAAGGAGTTTAAATGTCACAATTCCACATCCTGGGCTTTTGCTGTTGTAAAGAAGTCATGTTATATACAATTCTGATACACCAACATTTGGACAGTTCGAATGACCGTTGAGCAATTATTATTATTATTATTATTATTATTATTATTATTATTATTATTATTATTATTATTATTATTTTCATCACTTACCTCATCTGGAGCTGATAGGCATAAAATTCAGCCCCATGAAACTGCAATAAGAATCACTATCAGCAGCAGCAGCAGCAGCAAGAGTATCCCCATCATTGGCATGTATCTGGACAACTACTGAACATTAAAAACGTATACTTCGTGCAAATTCATCAGCAGTTGCACTCCCAAAGGTATACTGTATAACTTCATTAATATCATGTAGCATTTCGTCTCACTCTGAATGTCCTTTTGGTTTTTTTTGTATTGGCTTTACGTCGCACCGTCTTATGGCGACGATGGGACAGGAAAGGGCTAGGACTGGGAAGGAAGCGGCAGTGGCCTTAATTAAGGTTCAGCCCCAGCATTTGCCTGGTGTGAAAATGGGAAACCATGGGAAACTATCTTCAGGGCTGCTGACAGTGGGATTCGAACCCACTATCTCCCGGAGGCAACTAGTCGTTAGTTTCTGCTCGCAAAGTCAGCCCAACATAGATATATCAATGAATAGTTAATCTTCTCGACTGCATTGTACTCGGAAATCTTTCAGCATATCAGGTGGTGTTCAGTACATATAGTACATAAAGAAGAAAATGTCCAGACAGACACCAGTGGAATCCGAATCCACAACCTTCCGATTTTGCGTCGGATACTCTACTATTAGATGGGGTGGCCTGTAGCTCAGATCCTTTTCAACAGAACAGTCTATAATAATCAATTCCTGATCCCAAAACCCTTCATTATAGCCAATATACTTTCTCTTGGTACTCTTTATATGCCTTCCCTAAATCTAGTGTCTGATTATGTCGTACCATTTGTTTAAATACTTCACGCGCATTGGGAATCTGGTCCTCACGGACCCTCGGTAATCTGAAACCGCACTCGTGCCCATCGGCAACATTGATCCAAGCATCTTTTCTAAAATATCTCGTTTCTTTCTTTTTAATCTGCTTACCCTCCAGGGTTGATTCAGTGAAGGATCCCACCTTTTCCACCTCAAGGGCAGTTTCCTGGAGCGTGAGACATTGGGTTGGAGATACAACTGGGGAGGATGACCAGTACCTCACTCAGGCGGCCTTACCTGCTATGCTGAACAGGAGCCTTGGTGGGGGATGGTAAACTTTTAGCATAAATATTTCCTTGAACAATTACTTACATTAATCGCAATTGTAAACAGTAAACAGAATAACGGAGGAGCTGCAAACAGCTACCAGCACCGTGTGAATGTGGGTGTAGTAACATCTTGTCTCTTGAAAATAAAATTAGCGACGTTAATTAACTAAGGTAAGTTGGAATATGCATATACAGCAAACTCTCGATTATCCGGGCTAATCACCGGACAAATCCGCACGTATAACTGAAAACTGGATATGCACAACGCAACTTGCAACATACAATACTGTTTGAAAATACAACAATGTCGAAGAATCTAATACATTCAATCATCACTTGTATCAATAAAGTAGGCTAATATGAAAATGACTTACAACGTATATTGGTGGTAAAATACTTGAACTACCGGCACAAAAGTAGACAAAATCTTTATCCCGAAATATTTCGCTAATTCCTTTACTGGTTCCCCTGTATCAAACTTTTCAATTAATCCAAACTTTAAAATAAAAGTTAAAACCACTTTTTTCGCTTCGTAGCCATGTCTATCACAGAACAACCATACAATACATTGCTTAGTGTTTAGTTCTCAAACAAAGCATGCTGCCAGCACAATTGCAGTCAAGAGCGCAATCGAATGTCAAGCGCGCAGTTCACAATTATTCAAAATACCGTGACAAAAACAAATGAAATAAAATAATAATAATAATAATAATAATACAATAAACCTCGGGGGTGCACGGATAACCCTCAGACACACAGATAATCGGGAGTTTGCTGTAATTGTTTTTGTTTCTCGGGAGATTCAAAAATACGTAATAATACAAATTTTCTCGTATTCACAAAGTATGCTTCATGAATTGTCAAGGCCAGGGAGCTGAGTAATGATGTGTAGAGCCATCTAATCAGTACATCCTCTTTTCCTTCCACTTCCCTGTACAAAATGCTCCAGAAACGTCATGGCCTAGAACATTCCTAACAAGACGTTACCATGCTTACACGCGGGTAAGTAAGATAGATACGAAGATAATCATAAACCATTCTGAAGCTGATCATTTTTATGCATTTTTGTTTTATATTGGAGGTCGCCTAACTGAGTACATAGCTCACCCAGACAGACGAGGGTTCGATACTCCTTCAACAAGTAGAGAAATTCAGAAACGAAACTTCTACTTACTTTATCTCCCAGTCCTCCAAAACTCTTCTAGGCCAGTAACGAGATGGTTTTGCTTTAAATATACTAATAATGTAAAGAGAGAAAGTTTGTGAGTTTGACTGCATATAGAGGGTAATATTGGATATCACCAGTGGCGTAGCGTGGCAACATGGTGTGTAAAGTTTAGAAATTTTGCGTTGTCACATAGACAAACTTTCTATCAGTAGTTTAATGGTGAAATTTAACATTTGAAATGTAATTTGACTTCTTGTCCATCAACGATTATTATTATTATTATTATTATTATTATTATTATTATTATTATTATTATTATTATTATTAGCTGCCATTATCAATTTTAAAATACAAATTAACAGGATAAGCCTATAATTATTTTATAAAATCGCTCATAAAATGGCTCTTGAAATTAAGAGTATATAGTACTAAATCAATAGAATCGTCCATACCTCTAAAACCATTAAAACAGTGAGTTGACATACCATCAACTGAAACATAATCACTATAAAAGTCAAGCATGTGACTCTGCTTCCCATCCCCATCCCTTAACCCCCTCTCTTCAAGGAAGCAAGTACACGACACTTGAACTTCTCCAGTCTCAGTGGCTCAGTTTTACGACTCTTTTCCGAGATAAATAAACCTGCTTTCGAGCAATAAATAGGAAAAAATTTAGTGGACAAGTTGTATAACTCACACTTGTTTGAGACTGCGACCATTCTAGTCTCAAACAGCCTACACTGCCGTATCCTACCTACACTTCAAGGCCGCCAAAGCACAAAGCACCAAAGATAACGAATGCTAGACTAGTAGTAGTAGTAGTCACAATAATGGGTCGCCGAGCAAGTTCACCGTGAGGTTAGGGTCACGTACCTGTGAGCTTGCATACTGGAGATGGTGGGTTCGAATCTCACTGACAGCCCTGAAGATATCCGTGGTTTCCAATTTTCACACAAGGCAGATGCTGCGGATGTTCCTTAATTAAGACTACGGCTGCTACCTTCCCAATCTTAGCCCTTTCAAAAACTTGCGACGCCGAAAATCTTCAATCTGTTAGTGCGACGTTAAACCATTAGCTAAAAGAACCCCACAATAATGGGTACTTTATAACTTTGTTGACATTAGGCTAATTCACTTATTTAGGTATAGTTAAGTCTCAAAGTCTCCCGTGACGCTATGTCACTGGGAACTACTCAGCTGATATTACACGGTTTATTTCTTCCAGATTTTTATAGCCTATATACCAGTATAGTTCCGGCCCCGTGGTGTAGGGGTAGCGTGCCTGCCTCTTACCCGGAGGCCCCGAGTTCGATTCTCGGCCAGGTCAGGGATTTTACCTGAACCTGAGGGCTGATTCGAGGTCCACTCAGCCTACGTGATTAGAATTGAGGAGCTGTCTGACGGTGAGATAGCGGCCCCGGTCTAGAAAGCCAAGAATAACGGCCGAGAGGATTCGTCGTGCTGACCACACGACACCTCGTAATCTGCAGCCCTTAGGGCTGAGCAGCGGTCGCTTGGTAGGCGAAGGCCCTTCAAGAACTGTAGTGCCATGGGACTTGGGGGATATACCAGTATAATTATAATACATCGTCTGGGAAGCAAGCAGTTTTAAAAAGTAGAGCAATCTGAAAAATTCTGCGTCGGAGACCCTAATGTGCGTGAACTCTTAGTCCTATTAAAAATGAATCTTACTAAGTCTACTTAGAATTCAGTTTGCTACAAAAGATGTTCACAGCCATTTTCTTCCGAACTCCAGCAATCATTGATCCGGTGTGCTTAGTATTGAATATGTTAGTACTTGGAAGATTTTCTGGTGTTTGGAGCCCCACTCGAAAGGGGCCCCAGAAAGTGTTGTTTTAAAAAGGTAAATGAAGAAGAAATTAAACGAAATTTTGAACATGGCATAGGGCTACCTGTATGCGTGCGAAATAAAATAACAGCACAAGAGGTGCTGGAAATGACTTCCCTCAACTTCCAAACACAGTACAACACGACGTTGCAGTTTCGTGGATGAGGCTGCCAGAACCTCGGGTATCAATGTCTGAATTTCACGGCGGATATTTTTTCGTAAACTATCGAGTGTGCGTAGTTTGTTTCTGCAGACACTTCCTTTAAGTTTACTCTACAGGTAAAATCAGGTAGGGTCAAATCTGGTCACCTTGGGGACCATAATCCTTTTGAAATTACTTTGTTAGGGAAAAATGATTCCACCTCAGCCATGCTCACTCGAGAAGAGTAGCATGTTGCGCTATCTTGTCAGCCCCAATGGCAATATATAATGCGTTTATTTTTGTCAGTTTATGTAGAGGAACAACTGTAAACCGGTAGAGACACAGGCTGGTTTTTTCGCCGCCCTTATTACCAAGACCGACTTCAATCCTCAGACCGTAATATAAAAATAACATGTCGGCCGAAGTATCCGGCTTGCTGGTATTGGCTAACACGAAAAGATCACGAACATATTATGCAAACGGCGGTAATTTAACATAATAAATGTAACATCATAGGGAAAATCTCGTTTTCACTATGAAAACGTTTCGCTAACAAGTACGCACCACATATAATAAACTAATATCACATACATTCCGCTAGAAAAGAGAACAACAAAATAATTATTTTTAAACATTTCAATTAGTCAAATAACGTTTTGTCTTCGAATTTACTTCGTTGGATAGATGAAAATACATGATTGTTAAACTAATTGTTTATTAATTTTGAATGTTTCAAAGTAAATTAAACTGCGAAATTCCTCAATTTATTCGCTCTCATGAGAACTATGAAACATAATTTGTTGCCCTTAGTTTTGAAGTGGACCGGGCGAGTTGGCCGTGCGTGTAGAGGCGCGCGGCTGTGAGCTTGCATCCGGGAGATAGTAGGTTCGAATCCCACTATCGGCAGCCCTAAAGATGGTTTTCCGTGGTTTCCCATTTTCACACCAGGCAAATGCTGGGGCTGTACCTTAATTAAGGCCACGGCCGCTTCCTTCCAACTCCTAGGCCTTTCCTCTCCCATCGTCGCCATAAGACCTATCTGTGTCGGTGCGACGTAAAGCCCATAGCAAAAAAAAAGTTTTGAAGTGGTGAGTAATTTATTACATTCAGCATCCAATGAAAGGAAAGTACATCCGAAATAATAATGTTATTGGCTTTAGGTCCCACTAACTACTTTTTTACGGTTTTCGGAGACGCCGAAGTGCCGGAATATAGTTCTGCAAAAGTTCTTTTACGTGCCAGTAAATCTATCGACACGAGGCTGAATTAAATGAGCACCTTCAAATACCACCAGACTGATGCAGGATCGAACCTACCAAGTTGGGGTCAGAAGACCAGCGCCTTAACCGTCTGAGCCACTCAGCCCGAGTACACCCGAAATGACTAGGCCCCCTACGTTAACCCAGTGAACGGCCCTGGTAATGCTAACATAATGTTGACATATGGCATAGCAGCACTTCATACAATGATGGTAACGTTAGTGATGAAAAGTTCAGACACTAAAGATATAGGCCTGATAGATTTTTACTCATTAAAAGAACATGAGTGAAAAAACTCTATTGTCTGTAAACATTGATATTTAACTACATGGACGAGCCTCTGTTCGGTGTAGTCTGCTTGATAACAGATAACCACAGCATGAATGGGAAGGTGTAGGAGGTGTAAAACCCTGCGTTACAAACCCAGCTAAGCCATCCAAGTCACTATTTCTTCTGTGTAACAGTGTAAAGATTGCTCCATCTGTCACACTTATACGTTTTGTTATACTCCAAGATCCACCCAAACATTTTCGCTGGCAGGCAGAGTTTATTGAAAGATACACTTGCATCTAAATCACGCGACACTTTGAAGCACATAGACACTGGCGGAATATCACAATACCTAAATTAATATTTTCTAGGAACACGAATACAGTAGTTTCACCGTTTGGAATTAGAGGAAACTCTTCCCTAATCTCAAAGTTATCCTCAAAATGATGTATGCACATTGCAGTTTTGTCACCGACTTCAAAATAATCACGATGTATATTCCTAATCCATTTCTCTCTTAATGTTTTATTCCGTAGAAAACTTAACAGTAGTTGTATGAGAGGCATTGCCACAGGTAGACTTAAACCTGGTTCACAACACGATCAAAACAAACATGTTCTCACATTATTCCGTATAAGTACAGATCCTAAGTGTCCATTGACTCACATAAATACCCTCACACACTTATATTCTACAAAGAAACTAACATTTATCGTCAATTTTCATGAATTTATGCCGATTACATACGATAACAACAATCCAAAACAAACCCACATTTCCAACATATCCGGCTACTCGATTCGCCATCTTTGAACAATCGAGAGTAGCATTAAGCTCTGAGGATTGGAGTCGGTCTTGGTATCACGTGCTTTGTGACATTCGACTTTCCTGCGATAAACTTCGAATATACCTTGAGGGACAGCCCAACAATCGGTTTCTTCAACAGAACGTCAATAAAGGTTGGTAGGTAACAGAGAGAGATTTGTTGCTTTCATATCTAGAAACTGAACAGTGGTTAAAGAAGGAAGAAAACTCTTCCGGGCAGACTCACAGCTGGTCAGAAAGCATGTTGGATTTTATATGTATAGAAGATGTGCTCTTCAGCCTACAAAGGGCATAACTTGTAAGGTGATTGCTTCAGTCGGAATTAAGTCCACTCAGCCTACGTGAGAAAAATGTAGGTGCTGGTCAACAGTGAGATGGTATCTGGTCTAGAAAGTCGAGAATAGAGAGCCGAGGGTATTCGTCGCCCTGACTATACGTCACCTAACGATCTTCAGGCTTTCGGGCTGAGCGGAGGTCGCTTAGCAAGGCAAGGCCCATCTACCCTGTAGCGCCATGGCAGGGGGGAGGAGTTTAATGATATTCGTACCGTGCGAATTGGTTGCGTGGTTCAGGTCAAGTAGCTGGGAGCTTGCATTCGAATAATGGTGGATTGGAAACCTACTGTCGACATCCCTCAACATGGTTTTCTGTGTTTTTCCATTTTCACATCAAGCAAATGCTGCGGCTGTACCTTAATCAATACCACGGTCCCTTCGTTTCCACTCCTAGTCCTGACGTATTCCATAGTAGTCATAAGACCTGTCTGTGTCGGTGCGACTCAAACGTTATTCGCCCTAATCTTTCTGCTGTGTTAGTGGAACAAATATAACTTTTTGAGTCGTGGGGTAGATTTTCGTGAATTGCTGTTGGGTTCTCAAGTGACCAGTAGTTAGTAGTGGTAGTAACAACAATGGGTCACCGAGCGAGTTCGCCGTGAGGTAAGGGTCGCAAAGTTGTGACCTTGCATTCGAGAGATGCTAGGTTCGAATCTCACCGACAACCATGAATAAGCTGTCCGTTGTTTCCCATTTTCACACAATGCAAATGCTGGGGATGTACCCTAATTAAGGTCACGGCCGCCACCTTCCCAATCCTAGCCATTTCCCATCATTGTGTCGCCTAAAACCTTCAATGTGTTAGTGCGACGTTAAACTATTAGTTAAAAAGCCCACAATAATTGATACTTTATAACGTGATTGACATTTGGCTGATTTATGTATTTAGGTATACTTAGTCTCAAAGTCTCCTGTCAATAGCATTCCATTAATTTCTTTATTTGCTAAATTTGCTTTCCTTTTTGGTGTCTAAGGCCAATGATCTTGTGAAGGAACATATTTCTCTGAGATAATTTGTTTAATAAATAGACCCTAATAAATCAAAACTTCCTATCGCCACTACTAACCTGGAAAGTGAGAGCACACTACTGAAGGTGAAAAATGAAATGGCGTATGGCTTTTAGTGCCAGAAGTGTCCTAGGACAAGTTCGGCTCGCCAGGTGCAGGTCTTTGGATTTGACCCCCGTAGGCGTCCTGCGCGTCGTGATGAGGATGAAATGTTGATGAAGACGACACATACACCCAGTCCCCGTGCCAGCGAAATTAACCAATTATGGTTAAAATTCGCGACCCCGCCGGGAATCGAACCCGGGACTCCCATGACCAAAGGCCAGCACGCTAACCATTTAGCCACCGATCCGGACACCACTGAAGGTAATTTAACAATATTATCAGGTAACAGATGATGGCGGTTACACTACTTCTTTAGTTCTTTATGGAACTATTATGTCTGCTTCTTTATCAGGATGCATCATAAAGTTCCTTAGTGTTTGCTCTTCTATTGAGGCGTTTGAGGCAGTATTCTTCTTATTTAGCGTAGCCTATCTTAAATATCCGAGGACATGTTCGGCTCGCCTGGTGAAAGTTTTGATTACCATGGGCGACATGAGCGTATTGGTGTGAGATTATGATGATAATAAGGTAAAGAAAGCGTGAAACTCGGTGTCGGTACAGAGCCTACTCTTGTGGAATAACACCCAGGGGACTGCTCAAGGCTTAACATTCTCATCCGGCGTCATATGCACTCACTCCGTTTGAACATTGAGGAGAGCTATGGAACTGAATCCATGCGTTTGGCGCACAGTCTGGTTTGTTAGAAATATACCCGTCCTACTCTGTCGACAAAATCCTGATGGCTCTCTTTTTTCACCAGCGGGACTCGAACCGTATTGCCATGGTGTCAGGCCATATACAGTAGGATCGAAGCCTTAATGAGCCGGGTGTTTGAGGTAGTGAGGACGAACTCGACATCAGAATCAGATCAACTGAAGCATAAAAGCGAACAAACATCCTTGTTACATCTCCCGTGTATTGAGGAAAACGACAGTGAAGTTGATTGTTTTCCATAAATCCAACAGAAAAGTTAAGCCCGTGGGCTCACATACAGAAAACAAATACTTTTTTTTAAGTTAACGTTTTCCAACCTACTTATAGTTTATTATCTGCAAATAATATTGCTTTATATATACAACTCTCGAATGAACGCACATTTCTCTGCACTGGGTAGCAGTAGCGGCGATTAGGGAGGGGGGGGGGGGACGTCGCGCCCCCCCCCCCACTTCGTGGAGAATATATTAAATCTGTATTCTATTGTAGCTGTCTGAAACAAGGAATTATGGGAATTATTAAAACAAGCAATTTGTACAAACCCTACTGTTAATTATTTTCTTTAATTATTAAAACAATTATTAGCGTAAATAAGCATAAAATGTCGTTCGTTGCGGATAACCGATGCGTATAGCATCACAGCAAGTAGTAGAGACTTTGCATGTGCTGTGAGGAACGGTAGCATGAGTATATTATTTTGCCAAGGCCATGGACACTGAGGTATGGTTCACCAGCACATTCGTCAGTCTGGCAGTCTCTTCAGTGTGTGTTAGTTTCTTAGTGTGTAGCTGAATACTAAATGATTTTTAAATATATAATCACGCCGTACTTCTATTTAATTGTAATGCATGTGCAATTATTGCTCTTGTCCGCCTCTGTGGTGTGGTTAGTGTGATTAGCTGCCACCCCCGGAGGCCCGGGTTCCATTCCCGGCTCTGCCACGAAATTTGTAGGCAGTGGTAAAGAAGTAGGGAATTGGCAATAATAATAATATTACATTGAAAAAACTCACATGTGTTCAGGACTCCTTTTTGAATATTTTCATCTCCCGGAAACGAGGTTTTGAAGGGAATTAATCATTATGTTGGCCATAATATGTCACACACAAACAACATATTTTTTATCGACGCCATGTTGAAAGCAAAGATATTAAGGAACAGGCTGTTCACACAATGAAAGCACAGTGCAATTTAATGAAGCATGGAAGATACAAGTCCAAGGAATAAGAGACTTCTCTTCAGTTTGTAGAGCAATCAGTTCAGTTTACGTCATTAAGACAATTGGCAGTTTATCTAGAATTCAGTTAAAAATACGTCATTCAGACAACTGAATATCAAAACCAACACACGATATTTAGAAATATAAAACAGTTTCTAGTGAATTCAGTTTACTGAACGTCATGGACACAATTCAATATAAGAAATCATACACGATATCTTTCACAGATATGAGAAATAAGTGTTTTAAACGCTTCCTTTTGATCTCTACAGTATGTTTGCCGTGATAAAAATTCATCAGTATGTTCTGGCAATAGGGCACTTTTCAATACGTCAGTTCTTCTCAGAAAATTCTTCAAAACACTCTAGTAATTTTCAATATTATTAGTATGAATTCCTGTAACAGGGTCAACGAAATTGCGTGAATGATTTACACGATGATGAACATACTCTAAATTTCCCAGACCACGATAAGCTCTCCATTCATCAGTGTAAATCGTTCCTGGGAGTACATACTGTTGTTAGCTCTATTCCTCCTAACGACGTATATCACCATTCCACGGCGGAGTTGGGTGTCGTAAATACCCAATACCCACCTTTCCCGCACTATATGACCTCTATGGTATTTCCTTCTACCAACTAAGATTCATCAATTTGTACAGTCACACCAGGTCCACCGAACTGAAAATTTTGCACGTCCTGAATTATTTTCCATGAACAAATGTCCCTGAAGAATGCATAATACTGAATTACACTAATTTTCGAAATACAAGTCAGACACTGAGGTTGAAACACTTACATGAATGGACAAATAAAACATAATTTCAATTATTTTACCCAGAGGTAGATGGGTATTTTAAAAAAATGTCCCTAAAAACAAAGATTTCTTACGTCGGCACTGGCGACAAACACGGGTATACCCGAATTTACTCGTCCCGTTCTTCCATAATTTCATTTGCTTTCGACAACGATTACACTCCCCAAGCCGTGGCAACAAATGCATACGCTGCAATTCTTCAACTATAGCCTTATTATCCTCATTGAGGAACGTATGCAGATCACTTGCTGTTATAATTCCCTCCATTGCAGAGCACTGAGTACCTATGTTCTTAAATAGAACTGTTCAAATACATCCTAAAACAAAAGAATCCCTATATCCCCCTCAGAACAATAACATCAGCGTATAATTCACTAAAAATGCACCCCTAATGGTCTTGCCACAATCCCACCATAACATATGCACACACATGGTCAAGACACTATCCTCCGACCATCCCCCTTTCCATACCATCCTAGAGAATTAACACCCCTCCACTGCTCTGAACTGGGGGCTTACGCCTCCCTTCTCCCCGTATAACTCCTCTAATTTAGCAGCTGTAACCTATCTTTGCAAAATCCAGGCCAAGGTCTGTCATGAGAACAGTGGCCCTCCCTTCGAGAGGCTCTTAACTATCGCCGCGGCGCATACTGCCCACACGGCAAGAAAAAATATAATATAGTAGCTGTAACCTATCTTTGCAAAATCCAGGCCAAGCTCTGTCATGAGAACAGTGGCCGGCTATCATGAGTACATCCTTATACTTCATATGTGCAATTATTACAAATATTACCCATAAAATCACTAAGAATGTGACATTTAGGGACGTAATAATATTCAAAATGGAGTCCTGATCACAAGTGAGTAATTTTCAATGCAATATTATTATTATTTCCAGTCCTCTACTTCTTTACCGGAGCCAATTTGAAAAGTGGTACGAGGGCTGGAACGGGGTCCACTCAGCCTCGGGAGGGTCAACTAAGTAGGGATGGGTTCGATTCCCACCTCAGCCATTCTGGAAGTGGTTTTCCACTTCTCCTCCAGGCAAATGCCGGGATGGTACCTAACTTAAGGCCACGGCCACTTCCTTCCCTCTTCCTTGCCTATCCCTTCCAATCTTCCCATCCCAGCATAGCAGGTGAGGCCGCCTGGGCGAGGTACTGGTCATCCTCTCCAGTTGATCCCCCGACCCAGTGTCTGAAGCTCCAGGACACTGCCCTTGAGGCGGTAGAGGTGGGATCCCTCGCTGAGTCCGAAGGAAAAACCGACCCTGGAGGGTAAAAAGATTAAGAAGAAGAAGAAGAATTGTTTCTTTGCTGAAAGTTGTATTGTACAGTGAAAATGAAAACCTACCACCTGTTTTCCAGTCATTGACCGGGTCAGGGATGTAATGAATGAATCATATATAGGCTATTATTACGATGGGGTCGCCACTCCCAAAGTGATATATATTAATGATTGATAGATGCTATGAAATGAGAATGGAGAGTGTTGCTGGAATGAAAGATGACAGGGAAAACCGGAGTACCCGGAGAAAAACCTGTCCCGCCTCCGCTTTGTCCAGCACAAATCTCACATGGAGTGACCGGGGTTTGAACCACGGTATCCAGCGGTGAGAGGCCGGCGCGCTGCCGCCTAAGCCACGGAGGCTCCTTGTATTGTACAGTATTGAATCAAAATCTTACAAAACTATTATTACCGCACTTAAGTTGGTAGGCTGTCAACCTTTATCTCTGTGTCGAAATCAGCTCAGAGAGCATAAATACTTACCATTGTGTAGGTTTTTCTTCAGTTTTTATTTATATAACCCCCCCCCCCCGCTATATCCTACAAATCCGGGTACTTTGTTGTTTGTACATTTTTTGCCTCCCTACTTCTAATTCCCAATCGCCGCTACTGCTGTGTAGGTTTTTTTTTTATTAAATAGAAACTACGGTGTTCGTTCTTCAGTTAATTGAGCATACTATCTTGAAGACCCATTTTCTTCTCCTTCATAACTGGCAGATCATCTGGGTACGCAGGAACCAAGCCAAGAATTGAAATATTCTTGGTGACAAAACTGCAAAGTATTAAAATGAATTAATGTGTCATAGGATTTCCTGACGAGTATGTCACATTACTTTTGTTTTCCTGTATCTGTTTTTCCTGCATCTGTGTGCATCACTTAGCGGCAACTTTACACTGTTATCCCTATCTCCTCTGATTGCATGTCCATTTTATCAATGGGAAAATAAACAATATTAAATAATTCACTGCTGGAAGCATCAGAATAATCTCTTCAGTAATGATGAACAGCTGCTTTCATTTTGTAACACTCCCGTCGTAGCCCACACGGGAAGTGCATTTCACTTCATTTCGGGATACTGAGACCAGTTGTTGCAATGAGCTGAAAATAAGTGCAAATACGGATGAAGGACGCACAGTGGATACAAGCCTAACTCTGTTTTCACAAAAATATAACATCGACGTTAATTCGCACATACGCTTCAATTTGTTATTTTAATACAATATGGCAAAATGAAACGAGTATCACAATTCAAGTACCTCGGTGAAACAATTCAGAAAAATGGACTCGAAACAAAAGCCAATGAAATTAGACGCCATAAGATGGAAACTGCACGTCGACTAACCCAACATATCTATAACAAAAAATGTATCTCCAAGCATACAAAACTGTAACATTACAATAAAGTCATTAAACCAGAATGTCTTTATGGACCAAAGACGCTAATTTTGAACAGGAAAGCAGACATTGAAAACACCGAGAAAAAGAAACGGAAAATCATAAGAAAAATTCGAGGTCCAAAACTCATCAACGGACAATACCAACTTAGAGACAGTCAGGAAATCAAACAATACACAACTATTCACAGTGGCATTAGAATATGCATTTTAAGATTCTATGGTCATATTACAAGAATGCATCCAGACAGACTTACCAAACACATACCCGAATTCTATGAAAATAGGAGTAAAGCAGGATTGGCGAAATTAAAACCGATTTGAAACAGGCAGGAATTACACCAACAGATGTCTAAAACAGGTAATATTCAAATCTAAAACTCACAAATAGCAAGTTGCTGCTCAGACTGGAACAACCTGGTCTGAAGACAGAAAGGAAGCCCACAGTAAAATAATGAACGAAATATGGGCACAGGGGAAGACAAATGTACGCCTCTAAGTACTGTGCGTAGTCTTAATATGCTTATTCGCATATATATATAATAAAAAAGCAATTGTGATAGACAATTCGTTGCTGAGTTCGCCCAGAACAGAAATGTTTTAAAATGCTGCTCCTCGAAACAAATCTTTGAGCAATTCTCCTTTACTGCCTGGCATAGCTTAGCAAAACTTTCCATTCCTCTCTGTGAACAAGAGGGGTGGGACGCCTAGAAGGTAACGCCTTTTCTCTGGTCATTACTACATGTAATGCCACAATTCATCCTTGACCAGTAACAAACACGTTTTTAATGCTTGATTTTCAACAAGTTACAGGACAATATACCCGGTAAAAAGGGCTCCTGCTGTAATACATGAGTGGGATTTCCTTTATACTGCTATGAGATATTTGCTTGTATAACCTGTTTTTATTATGTTGTTCATCTGTAATTCTCTTCTGGAAAACGTGTAAATACCAAGACGAATTTAACTGGGTAAATCACCGCTGTCAAGGACCCCAGGTCCTAATAAAACACCTTCTAGAGCAGACTTGAGGCGCAGTCTCACACTCGATATGGCGTACGTGAAGGTAAGCTTACAAATTAGGACAAATTATTTCTTATTGGTGCTCAACCACGTCCAGAATACTCAACTTCTGACCTAGAAGTCGGTCTGATATTGTCTATAATTCCTTCTATCCTTCTTATTTCAAGTCTGACCTTACTGGGTTAACTTTAATAATAATGTTATTTGCTTTACGTCTCACTAACTTACTTTTACGGTTTTCGGAGACGCCGAGATGCTGGAATTTCCTCCCGCAGGAGTTCTTTTACGTGCCAGTATATCTACCGACATGAGACTGACGTATTTGAGCACCTTCAAATACAAGTGGACTGAGCCAGGATCAAACATGCCAAGTTGGGGTCAGAATGCCATCGCCTCAACCGACTGAGCCACTCATTCCGGCTCGGTTAACTTTTGTTTTCCTTTAATTTCAAAATAATTAGTGTGTTTCAGTATACATCCATCAACATAGTCCTGAGGTTAACATGGTAAAATCTCACTACCGAGCTCGATAGCTGTAGTCGCTTAAGTGCGGCCAGTATCCAGTATTCGGGAGATAGTAGGTTCGAACCCCACTGTCGGCAGCCCTAAAAAAAAATTTTTCCGTGGTTTCCCATTTTCACACAAGGCAAATGCTGGGGCTGTACCTTAATTAAGGCCACGGCCGCTTCCTTCCCACTCCTAGCCCTTCCCTGTCCCGTCGTCGCCATAAGACCTATCTGTGTCGGTGCGACGTAAAGCAACTAGCAAAAAAAAAGGGGAAAAAATCTCACTGAGATATCTCGGGTAACGAGTCCCGCGCGCTGAGCACACGCTGTTACATTTCTGCTACGTTTCTCATGTAGCCTACAAGGAAGGTTCTATGAACATCTAAGAAATGTGGCTCTCCTACCATCGTGTTTTTTATCACCTGCACCATTATCTTTTGTTTACTTTACGTCTTAGCAGCACTGTCCCCTTAGTTCACATACCAGCCTCGTTGACTCAATGGTCAAAATTTTGGTCTTTGGTTCAGAGGGCCCCGGTTTCGATTCCCGATCGGGTCGGGCATTTTAGCTGCGTATGGTTAATACACTTTTCCGGGGGTGGGTGTTCGTCGTGATACAGACGTTCATCTACATACAGCACATCACATTGTCACACGCCACATAAACACATAATAGTGAATACATTTCTCCACAAAGGATTAACGTCAAGAAAGGCATTCCGCCTTAAATCGCGCCAAATCCACATGAAGTGCTCACCCATATAAGCTCTCAAGCCATTAAGTTCACTATGAACTGGGGTAGTGAATATTATCGCATCCAGTATCTACTGAATTTTTTTGATAGATTAGATATATTCGTAAACTTAAGCAAACCGACCGAGTGGCTGCGTGGTTTGCTCCACCAAGGGGCCAGTTTGCATTTCGGAGATTATGGATTAGAACCCTACTGTAGGCAGCCCTGAAAGTGGTTTCATGGTATCCAATTTTCACATCAGGCAAATGCTGAGGCTGTACCTTAATTGAGGCTCCGGCTGCTGCCTTCCCACTCCTAGGCCTTTCCTATACCATCGTCACCATAGGACCTATCTGTGTCGGCACGACGTAAAACAAATTGTAATAATAGGCTAATAGATGTAAGCAAAAGTGGTAACGAAGGGAGTGCCTATGATAAAAATAATTAAAGGGAAGTTCACGTCTCATAGTCGGAAAGTGATGGTGATATTACGGTCAATGTAGCGCAGTGACAACGAACACGCAGACGATTGGATATAAGGGGTAGGGGAAAAAAGGTCTAATGGTCCATTTATTCATCAGAAACTCCGAAGTAGGCCTATCTGAAGTGTTTAAGAATTAGTACCAGGATCGTCTTCCGTCAGATATTTCAGTATTTTTAGATTACTTATTTTATTATAATTGCCCGGGAAACAAGTGATCCGATTAAGAGATAGTAATCCGAACCAAAAGAAAAGACAGGTGTATGATATTAGGTGGATCGACACTCATGAGGATGAGATAATGGCGAATCTTTCTCCCTGCATTCTAATGTCACAAAACTCATTCAAATGTACTGGAGCAAAACTCACAGGACGTTTCATCCACTATTTTACGTCTACCGATATTACGTCCACTTTCTTTATTCCATGTCGAATTCGTCCTCAGCAATGAATAGTCCACATGAAGTTATCCAGAACAGAATATTTTGTCCATTTTTTCAGTTTGGATCGACAAAAAGCACCAACAATTGTTATCTTGCTCAGGTAAATCGCAAAGCTGATGTTGGCGCCAAAATGAGGCGTAGAAGTCATCATGAGGAGTGAAGTAGTTTGCCATTGCTTCCTCCACTCGGCCAATCATCCAGATGCAGTAGCCGTGGTCCAAATATTATTACTCAGCACCACCAATACCTCAGCAGGTTCCATACTGTCACGACTAGAGATGGGGAATCCGATTCACTAAAAAGAATCGATTCATTTAAAACGATTCACCAACATGATTCGTTCATATGACTCGTTCGTTTGATTCGTTTGTTCGATTACGACGAGAGTCAAAGCAGAAACCATTGAATCAGATAAATTAGCCCGTTATGCTCTTTATAATCTATTTCATAGTGCATGTGTAAATCTTACGGAAGAGTACGTGAAAAACTTGCGATCCAATGATGAGATGTGGTTATGCAGTAATTGTGAGAAAACTCCCTGTAGTAATGTGAGTGATCAGGAGGGCAGTAGAGTTGTAGAAAATATACCGACTGTAAGCGAGATATATCGACTTCTGCTTTCAATTAGTAAATAAGTTAAGGAATCGTGTAAGAATATTGAGGTAGAGCTCGGTAAATCTCTGAATAGGTTCATGAGAAACTGGAGGAAAACTTTATTTTACTCAAGAGTCATGGAGAAGAACTGAAATCATGTTATTGAGAGCCTTAAATCAGAGAACTGTGCATTAAAGAACAAGATTAGCAACCTACAGCAACAAATAGATGACCTAGACCAATATGGAAGGCGGAATACACTGGAAATACATGGAATTCCTGAAACGCCAAATGAAGATGTGATCTCCTTAGTGAAAAATGTAGGTCGGGCATTAGATGTTACTGTGACTGATAATATGATTGACACATGTCATAGGTTAAAAAAAACCAGTAAGTCAACCTCACGCAGGAGTTATCGTGAAATTTGTTAGAAGATTTGTTAGGGATATGTTCCTCCAGAGGCGTAAGATTAAACGTAACTTGAGCTGTGCTGACATTGGACTTACTTCTGGGGGGCCTATCTATGTCAACCAAAATCTCACTTTAAACAGAAGGATTATTTTCAGTGAAGCGAGAAAGGTGAAAAGGGAGAGAGATTTTGCATATTTGTGGGTGGATAATGCAGGAAATATTAAACTTAGGAAGAAAGCAAGTGACACTTATGTATATAATCTTAGAACGATTGATGATGTTAAGAATTTGGCATGATACAGATGGCTGTAAGGGATAAATTGTTATCATTTTACTATCAGAATGTTAGAGGGTTGAACACCAAAATAAGTGACATATACACAAGTGTCCTTGTTAGTAATTATGACGTGATTATGGTTACAGAGTCATGGTTGACGAAGAACGTATATAATGGAGAAGTATTTGATACAAGATATAATGTTTTTCGGCGGGATCGTGTTCATAAAAAGGGTGGTGGTGTTTTGATAGCTGTTGCCAGTACTTTTAAATGTGTTCTTGTAGAAATTGATGTAGAGAACATCGAATGTGTCTGTGTTAAATTTATTTTAGGTTAAAGGGTATATCTCGTGGTAACTGTTTACTTTCCACCAAACTCTGATTTAGAAACTTATAATAATTTTTTTGCTGTACTTGAAAACATCGAATTCATACAACATTATAATGTTATTATAACGGGTGATTTTAACTTACCTTTGATCAATGATAGTAACTGTAATTTCTTAACTGTGGACCAAAATGTCTTGCTCTGGCTAATTTTATTGCTTTACTCAATCTGAATTCGTTTAATAACGTAAAAAATGCCAATGGTAAAACACTTGATTTAGTTCTGTCCAACTATGTAGGAAATATTAATGTATTCAGAAGAGATTACCCCCTTGTGCCTGAAGATACTAATCACCCTGCTTTATATTTTGAACTGGTTGCTAACATTGAGCGAGTCAAAATATTACCTGTCAGCATCTACAATTTCAAGAAGGCCGATTTTTATGAGTTGTATGCATCGTTACAAAAATATGACTGGAATCAGTTACTATTGAGTAAAGACCCCAACAATGCAGTAAGCTATTTTTATGAAGTCCTTAATAACCTTTTCACAAAATATGTTCCTAAAAAAACAGTGAATAAGAAAAGAATGTACCCTTGTTGGTTTACATTAGAGATAGTTAAAATGTTGAAATTAAAGGAGATTCACAGGAAGCACATGAAGCATTCTGAATACAGTGCTCATATGTACAAACAATTAAGAAAACAGTCTAAGACACTTATTGCAAGGGCATATAAATTGTATATATTACAGTCACGGGATAATATAAAAAATGATCCGAAAACGTTTTGGGGTTTCACAAAAAGTAAACGAAATAATAGTTTGTTCAAACAGTGTATGACATATGGTGGAAACCATTTTGTAACTGCGCAAGGAATAGCCAACGCGTTTGCATGTTATTTTCAAACTGTTTATGCACCCCAGCCTTCTTTATGTATAGCCTCCGAGTCAGTGTCAATGATTACTGCTCATAGTTTGCAGATGGGTCCTATACGCGAAGACGAGTACAAAGATGCAGTAACAAAACTTAAGGCTTCTAAATCGGCGGGAAATGATCACATACCTCCTTACATTATTAAAAGATGTGCAGAGGTGCTAATGGTTCCACTATGTACCATATATAATTTAATTTTAAAGACGCAAATATTTCCTGAAATTTGAAAAATAAGTAAAATAACTCCGATACTTAAATCTGGTGATAGTTCTAAAATTGATAACTACAGAGCTATTTCAATAATATGTGCTCCAGCGAAGCTCTTTGAACAAATACTCTATGTGAGAATATTTAATCATATCAAACCATACGTATCAGAATTTCAGCATGGGTTTTATCCCAAGCGTTCTACTACGATTAATCTTATGAACTTTATTCACGATATTTCTGATTCAATGAATGAAGGGCTTCCTATCGATGCAGTTTATACTGATTTTGCAAAAGCTTTTGATAAAATTGGTCATGGTATTCTTATGAGAAAATTATCATTATTTGGTTTATCTTCTGAGTTTCTGAAATTAATTTCTTCATATCTATTAGACAGAAAACAGTTTGTATCTTACGCACAAAATACTTCATTCAAGTTCAAAGTTAATTCTGGAGTCCCTCAGGGCTCAAACCTTGGTCCCTTGTTCTTTTTATTATTTATAAATGACTTACCGAATGTAATAAAATATTCAAAATGCTTACTCTTTGCTGACTACTTAAAGATTTATAAGCAAATTGCCGGGTATGATGATGCTATGGAATTACAAACCGATCTGAACAACTGTTACAAATGTTGTGTTGCAAACAGGCTTTTTTTTCAATATTAAAAAGTGTTTTGTGATCACATTTTCGCGTAATAAGAATGCGACTGTGAATAACTACAGTATAAATGGTGAGATCTTGCAGAGGTGTAATTTAGTAAATGGTCTGGGTGTTATGCTTGATTCAAAACTTTCATTCAACAGTCACATTAACAAAATTACCAATGATGGATTTAGACAATTAGGGTTTATTATCAGAAATACTCGGGAACTTAGCGATGAATATACTTTAAAAATCTTATTCAGTTATCTTGTTAGAAGTAAACTTGAATATGCATGTGTAGTGTGGGCTCCTCAGTACATGTGTACAATTAACGAAATAGAAAAAATACAAAACAAATTTTTGCGATATTTATATTTTAAGAAATATAACCGATCATCATATCATCAAAGAGTTTCTTATATAACTCTATTAAATGAATTTGGTTTAATGCAGCTCAGTACAAGTAGAATATTAGCTCAACAGGTATTTCTTTACAAGACAGTTAATGGAATATTAGATAACCAAGAGTTTCTTAAAAGAATCAACTTCAATACCAAGGGGGTAACTCTTCGTTTGAGACAAACATTTTACTACCCCTTCTCAAGCACCTCACATCATAAAAATTCACCTGTTGTAAAAATGTGTGAAGTTTATAACAAAATATCTTCAGACAGCAGACAAATAGATTTTGCTTTATCACTTCCTTTATTTTTAAAAATGTTAAAACAATATTTACATTATAATGAATAATTTATTGGAGAAAATTCAGCACTGAAATATGATGTATGTAATGCCACTATTATTTTTCAAATGTATATGTGTTCGTGTATTTTCTGTTCTTATGAATATTTTTCTTTTTTCTCTGCTTTTTTGTTTTATCTTCCTTAAATTTAATACTTTATATGTTTGTATGTTTTATTGAAAATGTGTTTAAATTATTCTTAATTTAGTCAAGGCAATCATGGTTTTTTAATTGTTATATATTATTTTGTATATATAGGTACCATTTATATATTGAATGTATTTTGTATCCATTGCAATTGGGGATATACCCTGTTATGGATGTATTAATAAATAAATAATAAATAAATAATAACGGCTACTGTTTTACAAGTAACAAGAAAATGAACGTTCAAAGTAACTATTAGCGTCATTAACAAGAGTAACTTTTTTTTAGAGGTTAGAGTCGCAGAATGGTACACCGCAATCCGACTAATTATTTCCAAACTTAAAAAACCTAAGTAGGACGATAACTGCCGATGCTTAATTGTAATTCTGAGAAAGTACCGGTAACATACGTTCCTAGGTTTTAGTTCTTCTAAAATTTCATTCCTTATTTTTATTACCATTCCAATGGGCACTGTAATATATTACCGATCCTTACAGTAACCCTAGAAATTATAAAGGTAAAAGACAAAGGGGAAAGCATAGCACCAATTTACTAAAATGATCGAGATAAGGCTTTTTACGGACGATGTTATTCTGTATAGGGTAATGAAAAAGTTACAAGATTGTGAGAAACTGCAAAATGACCTCGATAATGTTGTGAGATGGACAGTAGGCAATAGTATGATGATAAATGGGGTTAAAAGTCAGGTTGTGAGTTTCAAAAATTGGAAAAGTCCTCTCAGATTTAATTACTGAATTTATGGGGTGAAAGTTCATTTTGGGGATCATTGTAAGTATCTAGGTGTTAATATAAGAAAAGATCTTCATTGGGGTAATCACAAAAATGGGATTGTAAATAAAGGGTACAGATCTCTGCACATGGTTATGAGGGTATTTACGGTTTGCAGTAAGGATGTAAAAGGACAGGGTAACACCCCAACTAGAGTATAGGAGCCTCACCAGAATTACTTGATTCAAGAAGTGGAAAAAAATCCACACACAAAAAAGGAGCTCTATTTGTTCTGGGTGATTTCCGACAAATGAGTAGTGTTACCAAAACGTTGCAAAGTTTGGGCTGGGAAGACTTGGGAGAAAGACGAGCTGCTCGACTACGTGGTATGTTTCGAGCTGTCAGTGGATAGATGGCGTGAATGACATAAGTAGACGAATAACTTTGAGCGGTGTCTTTAAAAGTAGGAATAATCACAATATGAAGATAAAGTTGGAATTGAAGAGGGCAAATTGGGGCAAATATTCGTTTATAGGAAGGGGAGTTAGGGATTGGTATAACGTACCATGGGAGATGTTCAACAGATTTCCAATTTCTTTGCAATTATCTAATAAGAGGCTAGGAAAACATCAGATAAGGAATCTGCCACCTGGGTGACTGCCCTAAATGCAGATCAGTTGTGATAGATTGGAAGTGATTGATACTTCCATGTGAAATGATGTTATGTGTCAAATAAAAACTAACTGGTGAACGTTTCTAGCGCACAAGAATGTGTCACTTGGAGGACTTATATCTTGGTTTATTCACTCCCTTCGTTCTCATGATGAAGAGAAGGCTATTGGTAATCTATCTTAATGGGTATTATACGCCTAAACGCGACAAAGAAATTATGCTTTGCTATTTCACTTTCACTTGCATACACATTGTATGACAAGATTTAAAAAAAACACTTTTATAAATTCTTCATATCATATGGGTTTCGATGTTCACACTTCACAAGTTTACAGAATCCCAGGAACGGGAGCAATTCGCAGTCAGTCCGAAGTAGAGTATATACTACAGTTTCGTGTTGTATGTGGCTTGAAGCGAAATGATAACGTCTTGTTAAAAGAATATGCTTTTTCTGTAAGGTTGGGATAGAACTATTTTACTTTCGAACGGGACTTTTAGTTGAGGTTATGTAAGGAATAGCAATGTCGTTCTCAACTAGTTATCATTAATTCAAAAATTGTGTACACCCAGTATGGTGATATGAATCATAACGAATCAAAGGAGGAAGAAGTAGTGATTGCCATATTTCGAATCAGCTTGGGATTCACAAATGATTAAATTCATTTAGTACAGGAATAATGATTCATCCATTCAGCGCAATGATTCGTTCGTTTTAAATCACTCGTTCAGAATCTTCCCATCTCTAGTCACGACCATAAATTAAACTGGGACTGCCTGGCCTGTGTGAAGCGGTAGGTGAAAAAATACTGCATCCATCGAGAGTTAAGAACAGGCATATTTGATTTCTATTCAAATAAAATCATAATTTTGCTGAGTCTCGTACTTCGTTTCCCTTACCTCAAATTAGGTATACGAATATCGAAAGTAGGTTCTGTTCAATTTTTTCCCACCCATTTGCTTGTTCGTTTGTTTATTATCACTGGAAAATGGCAAGCAGAATTTTCGGAACTCAGTATTTAACTTCAAAGATAGCTTGGGTCGTGCCTTAAGTACTTATTAACTACTCAACAAATTTGAACTTTTCCCCATAACATTAATAAAATTGGCTGATATTAACTAATTTTCATGCGCTGAACATGAAAATGGCAGTGAAAAGTCAGCAACACGTCACGTTTTCGTGTTATGAATTTACTTGCTACATTGAATAAATCAGGATTTTTGATCTATTAACAAGAACTTTGTTCTCATTTTTATATGAAAATTTTCAAGGGTAGCTTAGATATGATAGAACTGGTATATCGACAAGCTATTAATATTTATAAAAAATACTCTTCATGCAATCAAATAGAGAAAAACCGTTATTTTTTCTCTTATGTGAAATGGAATATTCTCTTTGTAAAAACCAGCAATAGTCGCCCATCATCGGAGGATCCCATCTTCCTTGATACCGTTGCTCCATCGTAACAGTTTATTGGCGAAATCTCTCTCCCTGCTCATCACTTACAGTCCCCAACTTGTCAGGAAAGTGTGAATGAAAGAAGTGGATTTTCAGTGACATACGACAGCTCATTTCTTTGTAGTTTCTTAGTAACATCTCTATTAACAGGAGTTAATTTTCTTCCTTGTGATTCCCTAAACATCCTTTGACAGCAGATGCAATGAATTTCCATGCTCGTAATTCCCTGAACTGTCTGGGGGTTTATACGAAACCGAAACCGTGATTTTGAACTCCCTTGAAATATACATAACCAAACTTAATTGAAATCTACCTGCCTTAACGGAAATTAATTTCTAAACCTTTTCTCTCATGTGCATCATTTCGATACCAGGATTAAAAATGGAGTTATCATTAAAGGGCCGTTTTCCTGTACAAGTCCCACCGGACTTACGCAAGAGCGGGTGCATGTAAAGCTTATCTCTTACAACATGAAAACTACTTAAGATGCTTGAACCAAACTTTACATTTAGCATCCACTTGTCCAAGGGTAGGTTTTAAGATCAATACCATTTCAAATTCCCGGATTGGACTGGGGTTTTATAGGGAACCAAAATGGTGATTTTACTCTCCCACAATATATAAACTACAAGACCAACCTGACTGAAATCGACCAAACTTGATGGAAATCCAATTCTAATTTATTTTCTCATATGCATTTTTTCAACAGGAGGATTAATAAGGAAGATATCATGAAAGGTCGGTTTCTCAGGCTAAGTCAAACGGACATAGCCCAAAAGGTGGAGCAGATTCCTTATCTATCTATATAAATCAAATCGTAACGACCGTGTGCCTGTGCATTGACTATTTTGGCGAAAGTTTCATACAGCTTTCCGTTTAAGAGGTAATAATGACCATTTGCATATTTTTTTAGCTATACGTTTCTGAAAGTCGTAAATTTTACCCCCTCACCCAAAATCAAGCTTGCCTCACAATCTGCCACACAAGCTGAAAAACTGAAATTAAACAAAGTTAAACGTTTTAGCCGGTAACATACGGAAGACTTCCAAGATCTTTAAATTTTTCACTTTTTATGCCGAAGGATATAGAAATATTAAGGCAATTTAATGAAGGTGCAGACCTTCGTTTCTCGGTATGTCGTGGCTAAACAGTAAGTCCTATCACAAAACGGATGGCACAATCTCGGTTCAATTTGGAGTGATCTACAAATTTGTTCCTGTGGCATTTGGCGCCTCCCTCTCTCTCCCTATAGGGTAGACTTGGCTGTATATTTTGATTGTACGTAAATTTTGTGCTTTTTACACGCATGTACTTAGTTTGACACACTTATAGGAAAGGTAGAGTCATCGAGTTTGGCACGCACATTAACACGGCCAATGGCTATATGCGAACCAAGTTTCATGATTCTAGCTTCAACACAAGTATGTGAAACATAATGTAAAATGTTTAAAATGTACCCAAATTTCACCCCACTCAAATATCGTAACTCAATCGAACCCATAATATGGGAGATACGAGAAAATGTTTTAAGACCAAACGTATAGAGCGATAAAAGGGACGTCTGAGGATGCGAACCGTTTGTTGGTATGATGTACCGTTTAGGAGCAGTAAACCTTGAAATGAATGCTTGCACTTTCAAACGTGCCAATGCTTATCTGTCATCTATATAAATATAATCGTGACGACCGTGTGTCTGTACATTAACTATTTTGGTGGAATTTTCGTACAGTTATCCGTTTCAGGTGTAAAAATGACCATCTGCATATTTCTTAGCTTTGGTGTCTGTTTGTGTGTTTAATTGTATGAGTTCTTATAATTTGAAAACTACTGAATATATTTCTACCAAACATGATATTTAAAATCCACCTGTCCTTGAGTAGGTTTTAGGGCCAATATTATTTCTGAATACTTAAATTTACTGGGGGGTTTATCCGAAACCGATCCATGATTTTGCACTCCCTCAAAATAGGCACATCCGAAATTAATGGAAATCTACAATCCTTAATGGAAATCCATTTCTAAAACTTTTTCTCATGTGTATTTTTCGACAGCAGGATTAATAAATGAGATATCATGAACGGTCGGTTTTGCAGGTTAAGTCCAGAGGACATAGACCAAAAGGTGTTGTACGTGGAGCAGATTCCTTGTCTATCTATATAAATAAAATCGTAACGACTGTGTGTGCCTGTACATTGAATATTTTTGTGAAATGTTTGTACAGCTGCCCATTTGAGGGGTAATAATGACATCTGCGTATTTTTTATGTAGTTTCCTGAAAGTCCTAATTTTTACCCCCCCCCCACCCAAATCCACATTACGGCATAATCTGCCAGACGAACAAGAAATTTGAAATTTGGCAAAATTATACGTTTTATCCTGTAACGGACGGAAAATTTCCAAGATCATTATATTTTTAACTTTTATCCCCGAAAAATATCGAAATATGGAGGCAATTTTAATGTAGGTGGGTACCTTCGTTTCGAGGTGTTTCGTGGCATAAACGGCCCGTTCAATTTGGAGTGATCTTCGACCTTAATCTTATGACTTTTAGTCGTATCTGTATCCCTTATACGTTAGATTCGTCTCTATTTCTCGACTTTAAGTAAATTTGGATTTTTTTACAAGCATAATTCCTACTTTCAATCACTTATAGGAAAGACAGAATCATCAAACACTACACAAACAGTGGCCCACCCAGTACCCATATGTGAGCCAAATGCTATGTCACATAATTATCCCAAAAGTGTCCGTCTCCATGGCTAAATGGTTAGCGTGCTGGCCTTTGGTCACAGGGGTCCCGGGTTCGATTCCCGGTAGGGTCGGAAATTTTAACCTTAATTGGTTAATTTCACTGGCACAGGAGCTGGGTGTATGTGTCGTCTTCATCATCATTTCATCCTCATCACGACGCACAGGTCGCCTAAGGGCGTCAAATAAAAAGACCTGCATCTGGCGAGCCAAACATGTCCTCGGACACTCCCGGCACTAAAAGCTATACGCCATTTCATTTCATCCCAAAAGTAATGCAATGTAAGATAATCTTACAAAAATTTCACCCTATTCAACGTTTCTAACTCAGTCTGACCGATGAATAGAAGAGATGCGAGAAAATATCAAAGGACCAGCCATTTAGGCCGCTAAATACTGCGTCTTATGGTACAATACTTTGTCGATATGACGAACCGTTTAGCAGCAGTTAATCTGTAAATGAAGGTCTGCAATATTGTAAACATGCATATACTTTCGTATGTCGATCTATATATAATTCTTGATGTCGATTTGTAGCGATCGAGAAAGGGTGTGTCTGCTATTGTAATCAACACTCCCCACACCGACTTTGACTGGCAGTAGAAATGGGGTCCTTCTCCAACTCCCGTGTAACTGGCATTAGTAAGGAGGGCCTACCATTGTAATGAATAATTCACTTTTCGATTTGACTTGCAGAAGGAAGGGGAGCAAGCAGTTTTGTTCAAAACTCCCCTACCCGTTTGTGTTTGGTTGTAGGCCGGAGTGCCCGTCATTATAAACAAATGTACCCATCTAAAATATGACTAGCATTAGGCATAGTGGCCTGTTAATTTAATGAAAATTTAATTGGCAGAAGGAAAAAGTGCCTGTCATTATAATGATAACTGCACAACTCAATTTTGACTGGTGGTAGGGAAGTTGCCTGTCATTACAATGATAACTGCACAACTCAATTTTGACTGGTGGTAGGGAAGTTGCCTGCCATTATAATTAAAACTCCTTAACTGTAATCTGTATGGAAGTAGGAAAGGGGGCCTGCCATTGTAACGAAAACTCCCAAAATCGTTTGTAACCGCACAGTATGCAATGAGGCTTGCAATTATAATGTAATCTTCCCAACTCGATTTGAATGGCAGTAGGCAAGTGAGCCTGCCGTTATCATCACAACTCCGCAACCCACACCTTACATTGGAAGCAACGTATGGGGACCTCGCCATGCTATTTCTCGGATAACGCTAAGAAACATGCAATTTTAAAACAATCTTACTTACTGCACGTACAGTATTTACTTCGATATTCGAACACAATGTAGAATACCGTAGCGAAGCACTGGTACATTTGCTAGTAATAATAATAATAATATTGATTTTACGTCCCACTAACTACTTTTACGGTGTTCAGAGACACCGAGATGCCAGAATTTTGTCACACACGAGTTCTTTTACGGGCTAGTACATTTTCCGACATGAGGCTGACGTATTTGAGCACCTTAAAATACCACCGGACTGAGCCAGGTTAGAACCTGTGAACTTGGAGTCAGAAGGCCAGCGTTCTACCTTCTGAACTACTCAATCCGGTGAAATCTTACCTTAGGAAATTTGTAAGAGATGAATAATTTTAGGGGATGCCCGGCCGAGGCGGTAAAGGCGTGCTCGGTTCGCCCGGAAGGACGTGGGTTCGAATCCCCGTCAGGATGTCGTAAAATTTAAGAAACGAGATTTCCACTTCCGGAGGTGCACATGGCCCTGAGAATCACTCAGCCTACTCCAAAAATGAGTACCAGGTTAATTCCTGGGGGCAAAGGCGGCCGGGCGTAGAGCTAACCACTATAATAATTTCGTGTGGCTACTTCTAGCCGAGCGCAGCCCTTGTAAGGCAGACCCTCCAATGAGGGTGGGCGGCATCTGCCATGTGT
This sequence comes from Anabrus simplex, assembly GCF_040414725.1. Taxonomy (NCBI): domain Eukaryota; kingdom Metazoa; phylum Arthropoda; class Insecta; order Orthoptera; family Tettigoniidae; genus Anabrus; species Anabrus simplex. The sequence continues at coordinate 236,244,549 of NC_090268.1, read as the reverse complement.
AGGTAATTGCGTGTTATTGTGGTGGAGGATAGTGTTATGTGTGGTGTGTGAGTTGCGGGGATGTTGGAGACAGCACAAACACCCTGTCCCCGGGCCATCAGAATTAACCAATGAAGGTTAAAATCCCCGACCCGGTCGGGAATCGAACCCGGGACTCTCTGAACCACCACTCCAAGGGCCTTCATGGCCTGTACGGAGATGAATACTTTTACTAGGGTAGGAGAATAACTTTTTTTTTTGCTATTAGCTTTACGTCGCACGGACACAGATAGGTCTTATGGCGACGATGGGATAGGAAAGGTCTAGGGCCGGGAAGGAAGCGGCCGTGGCCTTAATTAAGGTACAGTCGCAGCATTTGCCTGGTGTGAAAATGGGAACCACGGAAAAGCATCTTCACGGCTGCCGACAGTGGGGTTCGAACCCACTATCTCCCGAATACTGGATAAGGAGAATAACTAACGACATAAACTGCAGACTAGCACATGCAAGGAAGGTCTTTCTGATGAAAAGACTTTTGTTCCACTGAAACGGTGAGGTTTATCATTAAATCAATCAAAGTCAAGTCAATCATCAATGACTTGCATTTAGGGCGGTCGACCAGGTGGAAGATTCCCTATCAATTGTTTACCTCATATTTACATTTATTTATAATTGTTTACTTGGCTTTTTCTTAAATATTTTCAACGAACTGGGAAAATTTCCAGAATTTCCCGTGATAATAATTTATTCCAATCCCCCACTCCTCGTCCTGTATAAATGAATATTTGCCCCAATCTTTTCTCTTGAATTTCAACTTTATCTTTATATTATGAATTTTCTTACTTTTAAAAGCTCCACTCCAGGTCGTTCTTCTACCTACGACATTCCACGTCTCCTCCTCACTGACGGCTCGAAACATACCACATAGCCGAGCAGCTCGTCTCCTCACTCGCAAGTCTCCCCAGCCCAAAGTTTGCGACATTTTAGTAACACTATTCCTTCTTTTTTTTATTCCCCGCCCCAAGGACGGGGCGGGTCCCTCAAACCGTAACGCGCGCTCTCGAGCCGGTAGAAGGGAAAAGAATTAGGAGGTGTGGTAGAAGAAGATGAGTATAGCGATGTGAAAAGTCATGGGGGAGGAACAGTGCGTCTTCTTAGCTGGGGAGATG